>NW_007248569.1:440475-459394 GCF_000164805.1 Carlito syrichta | reverse complement strand
CCACCGCACTCCAGTCTGGGCGACAGAGTGAGACTCCAACTCAAAAAAAAAAAAGAAAAAGAAAAAGAAAACAACGATCATTTGTTTCTTAGATGTGAGGGAGATTGTGCACTCGAAATTTGTTCTTCCAGATCAAATGGTCGACAAAAGTTTTTATCTGGAAGTTTTGAAAAAGTTGCATCATGATTTGCAGAAGAAATGTCCAGCTGGGGCAAACAGGTGACTGGTTTTTCCACCATGACAATGTGCCAGCCCACACCACACTGAGTGTTCAGCAGTTCTGGACCCAAAACAGCATGACCCCTACGCCCCACCTCCCAATTCACCCCATCTCACCCCAGCAACTTTCTTTTGTTTCCCCAGATGAAAAAAGTTCTCAGAAGGAAACTTTTTGCCAGTGTAGAAGAGGTGAAAAACATGGCAGCAGCACTAAAAGGCATCAAAATGGACAAGTTCAAAAACTGTTTTGAGCAGTGGAAAAAGCATCTCAATAGGTGTACTGCATCAGACAAAGAGTACTTTGAAGGTGACTGATAGTTTGAACATGTAAGAATACATAGTTTTTAATGAATGTATTCCAGGTTTTGGGGGGTCTCCCCCCCACATACAACACAGACACAGGGAGAAGGAGAGAGAGGAAAGAAGCAGGGAGGGAGGGAAAGAGAGAATGTGTGTGTGTGTGTGTGTGTGTGTGTGTGTGTGTGAAAGAGAAAGTGTGTGTGTTGTGTGCAGGCTTAACATTTCCAAGTGAAAATGAAACTTGAATGTACGTAGACAGCTATGTGTTCTCCAGTGTGGCCACAGGCCCCACCCCTCCCTTTTGTCCCCCAAGCGAGTTTTAAATTTGTATCTTATGTGTCTAGTTCTGAGAACATTTTAATATTGCTTCACTCTCCCAAAATATAAAACTAAACAGTTAAGAAATGCATATGAATGCAAATTCTAGAAAATGAGAGGTGACTACAACTTGGAGAAGGTTTTTGCAATTTAATAAGTTAAACCGGAAGACACACTGAAAGATAATGACCTTTCTGACATGAAATAATTTGTTTATTCAATAATTAGTTTCTTATTGAAAAGAAATGCAGGTTGAGTATCTCTTCATCAAAATACTTGGAACCAGAAGTGTAGAGTGTGCCCAAAAATGTACATACATTTTTAAAAACACTGTATAA
This sequence comes from Carlito syrichta, assembly GCF_000164805.1. Classification (NCBI taxonomy): domain Eukaryota; kingdom Metazoa; phylum Chordata; class Mammalia; order Primates; family Tarsiidae; genus Carlito; species Carlito syrichta. The sequence continues at coordinate 458,219 of NW_007248569.1, read as the reverse complement.
AAATTGCAATAATCAATAAGAGAAATACAAGTCACATTTGTCTTCTGTAATTACAAGAGCTCAGAGTGGTTACCATCAGCATCCAGACACTTCCAATTATGGCAAACATCTCTTAAAATGTGTATATATTTTTTGGTACCCCAGATATTTAGAATTTGGAGGATTTTTGAAATATTTGCATACAAATAATGAAATAGCTTGGGAATGAGACCCAAGTCCAAATATGAACTTCATGTGTGTAAATATATATATATAAATATATATACGTATATATATAAAAATATATATAAATAAGTAAATATATTATATATATAATATATATATTTTATATATATATAAATATATATATATGTATAAGATTATAGATATATCTTATACGTATATCCCAAGGGTAATTTTATGCAATATTTTAAGCAGTTTTGTGCATGAAACAAAGTTTTGACTATGATTCATCACGTGAGATCAGGTGTGAAATTTTCCACTTGTGGTATTGTGTGGTTGCTCAAAACATTTTGGATTTTGGAGCATAGCAAATTTGGATTTTTGGATCAGGGATGCTCAGCCTGATGTTTAATGTGGCCACGCAAAAGAACTCAAGCATGGGCCGTGTGTAGAAAACAACAGACTGCTAGTCAACCGTGAATGAAAAATACTTGATTCTGGTGTTGATATTCACTACTCTTGATAACTTCAGTCACTTTTTTTTCTCTTTTGATTTTTTTATTTTAAAGATGTGGTGTACAAATCAGGGTTAGGTATACAAATGTTCATTATACAGGTACCTTGTTGATGAGGTGTGCCCCTTCCTCCCCTGGCAGATTCCTACTACTACCAATCCCGCCCCCCCCAAATCCTGGTAGTTTCCTGCTACTGCCCATCTTTTTCTTATAGTATTGGAATATTACACAGTTCAGTCACTTTATTTCTCTGAAATTCAGTCTTCTTAGCTGAAAGATGAAGTAATTAAGCTGGATTAAATCAAAGGCTTCTTCCCTGAACTTAAAATTCTATGATTCTTTTATTCTAAAACACCTCAGGCTTTAGCTGTTGAAGCAAAATGAACACTTTTAAAAAAAGAAAAGAAAAGCCCTAAACCTAGACCCTGGAGGAGTAACAAAGGCGATAAAAGACAAATCAGGCAAATTCTTTACCTGGGATGTTGCAGTGAGTCAGAGGATGTGCAGGGACAAGAATTTAGAATGCATCATCTTTATTCTGGCTGATGTAACCACTATAAATAATTGCCTCATGCCAGTGAGGTAATTTGCTTTCTGCCAAGGACTCCATTAACACCTCAGCAGACCTTGAGAGTGTCTCCTTTATTTCACACGTAGTTTTTATTAAATTAGCTTTCTTTTTAAACTTTCTGTTCTGATTATAAAAATAATACATAACATAGAGGCTTACTAGGATGGCTCAAAAAAATACAGAGAAAATCACCTGTAACTCCAGCCCTTGAAAATCACAAACATGGACTGATCATTGACCCCACGTCCTGGGGACAGCTTTCTTGATGTCCGGAAGTCTACAGACTCCTGGGGTAGAAACAGACAGACAGCAGGCAGCGTCATAGAGTCTGTTTTGCAGAGCTGAGCTAGGTGAGGGGACTTACAGGAGGAACGCCTCTGGCCCTGTCTTGCTTCTCTGGGCAAAAAACGTTCAAATGAACTCCAGCAAAAAGACAAGGTAGAGTCTGTGAAAAAAGGGGAAGGGAAAGCGTTGGATGGGGCAGGAATGGTAGAAGAGGGAAATGGAAAAGAGGAAGGGAGGAGAGAGTGTGAAGGGGAAGGGGAGGGGCTGGGAGGAGTGATGCAGGTGGAGCCAATGAGAGGCAGGCTGCTCCAAGAGGAGGGCAGAGAAGGCTCCTTAGTGAACAGTGACACAGACTCCAGTGTCTGCTGCTTCCTCAGCTTCAAATGGGGGTATGGAGCCGATTGGGCTAAACTAGACAGACCCATCGAGATCACCAACCCCTGAGAACCCGCGGGTTCGAGACCCGCCCGGGCAAACTGGTGAGACCTCATCTCTACAATAAATCAAAAAATTAGCCGGGCGTGGTGGCACAGGCCTGTAGTTGCAGCTACTCGGAAGGCTGAGGAGGAAGGATCGCCGGAGCCCAGCAGGCCGAGGGTGAGGTGGCCGGGAGCGCGCCACTGCACTCCAGTCTGGGCGAAGGAGTGAGACTCCAACTTAATTAAAAAAAAAAAAAAAAAAAAGAGATCACCATCAACTCTGCAGCAATGCTTCCGGGTCACCTCTGGACCATGAGACCCCGGTCTGGCTGTGACATCTTCATCACAATTCAGAGATGCCCCCAAAGAACCCAGGAACCTGGAACAAGGACATTCCCAATTAGGATGTCGAGGGTAATTATTTCACTGAGTCCAACAGGTCTCCTGTTTTGCAGGGGCTCTGACTGTCAGTGGAATTCCACCATCTCGACTGATGCGAAAAGAGCATAAAGCTGGGTCGGGCAGCATTACCTCCGTGTACTTGACAACTAATTACCTCCGTGTACTTGACACAGTTTTCTAACACGAGCACACCGGCCAGCCCAGCTGCTGGCACCACGTGTGTAAATACCACAGCTGCAGACAAGATATGTGGTGTGCCAGGAGTGTCGATGCAATTGGATCTGGAATCAAGGGCACAACTTTCATAAGGTAAATGCACTGGACAGAAGAGGAGAGCTGGAAGAAAAGAAGGAAAAGCAACAGGAAATGTAAACGATCACAAGGCAGGATTTCTTGTTGCATACATCCGAATCCTCACACAACTGCATCTAAGAGGCGACAGAGGAGAACAGTTATCTAAAGCAGAAGTGAGAAAAGGCAATAACGACATAAAGCTTTGCACTGACTTGTCACATCAGCTATTTATCACTCTCAAATCACTTAGGTAAAAAATTATTTTTAAAAAATTATAATAACTTAGGCTAACTGATCATTGGTGAAGTCGTGCCTAGTAATTCTTAGTAAACAAACGAAAATCATCTGCCTGCTTTTAAATAATTAACAGAATAAAATCATAAACATACTAATCCTTCAAAGAAGAAAAAAATTTTGATATTTTTATGACAAGCGTTGCCGAAATAAATTTGCATTCTTAAAGTATTAGCATCTTTTTTACACCTCTTCTAATCTCTTAAACAAATTATTTATACAGAAAAATATTGACCTCGTAAAATAAGAAATCTTTATAGAAGGAAAAAAGCCAGATATTTTAGGGGGGATAAATACACTAAATTTACTTTGACACCAAAATAAAAATTTCTGAATATTCAAAAGAAAAAAAAAAAAAAACTCTATCTTAAGCTAATAGTAACTAAATTAAAACCAAAAAATAGTAGGATGTTTTTGTTCCAAGTAAAAAAATACCCAAGTCACAGTGACTTAAACAATATAAAAGACATACCCACTGGTGTAACTAAAAAGCCCAGCAAGAGGGTTTGTTTCAGGCAAAGTGTGATTTATAGCAGTTTTATGTTGGCTTTAAGGGACTTGGTTTCTTTCCATGTCTTGGCCTTACCTTTCATGGCACTGTTATTTTTTTCTTCACACACCTAGAGTAGCTTTGAGTTACTGCTTAGGCTCTGTATTTCCTGATTAATGTTCATTAAGAAAAAGCATCTTTACCTCAGCAATCCCAGTAATGGGACAGAAGTTTTTAGGGCACGTGCCATCACTGTACAGAATTTGGACCGATATATGTCACATGCTCCTCCACATCTAGACCCAAGCCAGTTGTTCCAAAAGCATCCTTTGGCCCTACTTCCCATCGCCACCTTCCTAAACCCAGCTTTCTTCACATACCCAAGATAGCTTCGAGCCACTGTTGAGGCTCTGAATTTCCTAGCTAAATGTCCAGCAGGAAAGAGCATCTTTCCCAAACGGAAATTAAGGGCCGCTAAAGAAGGCCCTGGGGAAATGGATGCCAGGGAGGTATTCGACATCAGGGAACCACAACGTCTAAAGCAAGAAGATCTCGATTTGGTAAAGAAGCTACAGACTCTAACACAACATTGTTTTCTATCATAAAATTAAAAAATATTACTAGATACCATTATCTCCATGAATCCCTTAGATGTCTTTCACCCTGTCTTCTAAGAACTAAAATTAACTTAAAAGCAACTAAAACTTTAAATCTTCTTTTTTTTTTCCTTTTTTCTTTTTGCCTTATTCATTTCTCCCTGTTTACCAGCCTGGCTCTCCATACACCAACTAGTTTCTCAAATCCTTCCAGACTGCAAGAGAATGTTTCAAAAATCTGATACCATAACACACCTCTTCTGATACAATTACTTTATAATTATAAAGTATGTATACATACTTTATAATTTACGAGAGTGGGTTAGCTCGATTTTCTCTACGTACCAAACCATTAATCTCTAGAAGCAAAGAGGTTATACTTCCACAGACCAGGACAGCCTGCCCCTAGCACAATGGACATCATCTCAACTCCCATGGATAAAACATCCAGAACTGATATCCCCCTCTAAGCCTACAGTTGGAAAAAACAATACAACGTAGCCCTAGCTCCGCAAGGCAACTGGAGAAGTATGGATTAGCAGAACTCATTACTACTCTTCTATCAGCTAGCCACCTCATAGAGACATCCTACCACACCCATCTCTGGGCTTTCATGTTATCCTGGGTGCAACTTCTACTGAACTTGTCCATAGTAAAATTATTCTAAGTTGAGCCATCTGTCTGGCTGACCTCAGAGAGGCAAAAAAGCATAAGATCATTATTAGTGTGGCCACACTGCCTAGGTTTGAAGCCAGGCTCTGTCACTTACTAATTCTATGAATTAACTAAAGGTTAGATAACTCTCCAGTTTTTTCCTGTAAGAACTGAGGTTAACAACACCCTCCCCCAAGGGTTTGTGGTAGAAATAAAATGAGTTGACACATGCAAAGCACTTAGAATGGTGCCTGGCACTTAAGAAGTTCAATAAATGTTATGATTCTTACATAGGAAGCAATTTTCAAGAGCATCCTTGAAGTTCCAGCACAGAGGAAGACCAAATATGTATATAATGTCCAATAAATAAAAGTATCCCCCTTTTTTTTTCTTTACTTCAAAAGCTTTACAGGGCACACATAGTGTTTGGTTACATGGTTGCATTATATGGTAGAAAAGAAGTCCGGGCTTTAGGTGTACCCACGGCCCCTCACCTATGCACACTGTACCTGACAGGTGATCCTAAAGGTGAGTGACCTTAATGGATTCGTGTTGCTTGCCAGGTCCTCCTCTCTCCTAGCGTCTCGCATGTTCCCTGAATGATTTCACCCACTCCCATGGCTTCATTTAGCACCCATATGACAATGCTGCCTAGATCTTTATCCCCAGGTCATTTGTGCCCCAAGCTCATCTATATCCTTCTTGTCTCCTGGATATCTTCCCTTGAATCTCCCAATAGGACCCAAAACTTACTGTAAACAGAAGAGTAATCAATTGAGAAACTCCACCACTGATACCATGCTTCTGATAACCCTATTACTGGATAGCATCCTCTTAGGTACTCTTACAGCATCCATTTCCTGAGCACCTACTATGAGGCAGGTTAACCACCATAGTACTCACTCTGTACTTAGTTATCTAGTTCCTAGTCCGCCTTCCCCATGTCTGGCCATAAGCTCCCAGAAGACAACTGAAACTGGGTCTTATTTTTCCTTGTTTCCCCAGTCTGAGTACAAAGGAAAAACGCACAACAAATATCTGTTGGGCGGGTGAATGAATGTTCCCATGAGACCGGCCCAATGACAAGCCCATAGAGCTAAAACACTTCCCATAGATCACAAGTTCATACCAGGAGGAGATGAGGGTGCTAGGAAGAATGTAGCCACTTACCATTTTCAGCCAAGAGATATAAAATCCGAAGATGCTCCCTCAAATCAAATCAACGTTCTTATACTAAGTTCAAAGGAATTGCTGTTTTTAATACAGATGAAAAGAACTTACAAAAGTGTATGTCCATGTCTGAAAGTTTGAAAGGTCACAGGCGTCTATTATAACTGAGAAAACCCAGGGGAGAAGGGAAATCATAGAAAGCAGAAACCAACAGCCCATACAGCCCATAACCACACACACACACACACACACACACACACACACACACACACACACACACACACACACACCCCGACTGACAGGGTCCAGCTGTTAGGTCCAGCTATGAAAGATAAATGCCAGACTTCACACCAGTTTTCAGTTTAGAACAACTTAAGGAAAGCGTCTAACAATGACAGGAAGGGCTGTAATAACGAAAGACACCCTCCTAGTGTGAGGAGACAGGAAATGATGCAGCCACCGTTCACCACTACTATCCACCCCAGCACATCCATTTTAACAACTCTGCAGGCTGCGAGAGGAGTAGGGGGAACAGTTAAAAACTGAGATGACTCACAAAAGTAGAAAAGAGGGTCCAATCCCAACAATTTGTGCAACTGCTTTGTGCTCTACGCATGAGCACTGATCTACCTGGCCCAAGTCCCAAGAGTCCCATGAACATTTGTTATTTTCTCAGAATAACTGAGCCTACCCTGGAAATTACAGAGCCTCCAAGACTACAGAACGAACTGAAAAAGCTCGTTTCGATACGGCTCCCAGAAAGCGACAGGAAGCTCAATTCAGACCATCATCAGTGCTCCTCCATGGCGACACAAGGCTTAGCAACGAACTTCACTTAAGACCATGTTCCTTCTTCCAAACGTAATGCTGGACAGCCTCGTCATGTACGGAAAGCTTTAGCAGAAAATATTAGTGCCAGCATCAATAGGCATTGAGCAGGAGACTGGGTGGGGGAAGTCCTGGATCGGGCTAAGAAAATCATTCTCCCTTCTGTTATGGGTAAAGTGACCACAGCTTAGGAAAAAAGGCACTCAGGGGGCATTAACTGCTCCAGGAAGGCTAACTTGTAGAGCAGATCAAATGACAGAGGAACTGCCTTGCTGACACACAATATTCTTTTTAAAAGTACTTGACAAATGAAAAGTGGTGGGTGACTTGAAAATGCAGGTGAATGGACAGCACAGAAAAGAATATTCCGTTTCAGGACCACTAATGTGACAAATACCAAACAAAGAAAACAGTTTGACATCAATGCTCTATCTCAGGGAAGCCTTTTAAGCACCACATTCAAAAGGTTCCTGTTTTTCGGAGGCAAGACAACATAGAGAGGTTTTGAATTCTTTCCCATTTTACACAGAGTAGATTTAAAGACAGCTGTAGATAAGGCGATGGCATAGGTGTATATGTTAATACATATACACAGACACACACAAGAGCTCATCTGAGGGCTGCATTTCAAATTATTTTGATTGGTTAAGGTTATCCAGGTTGGTCTTGGCATTAGAGATGCAAAGTTTCATTCATGGAATTTTAAATAATGGTGATAAGATTTAGCTAGACATACAAGCGGAACCTAAATATAAAGCACATGAATAATAGAATGTGTATGAATTTTGAATGCTTATTTTTCAGAAGAAAACAAATAACTGAATGTGTGAATTGTTGGAATCTCTAAGCTTGTCTGTATTTGCATTTCAATAGCTTGCAAGGTAAGCTCTGTGAAATTGGTCAAACGTATAGAGACTCTCATCTCGCCTCCACCCCAAATCAGTCAATTAGCTTCTAGAGAAAGTGGCAAACAGAAGTTAAAATCCAAGAACTCAAAATCTATTCCAGCTGATACAGATCAAAATAAATCCAAAGCAAGTATGTAGAGGACACAGGTTTTCTATGGAACAAATTCTGAATAGGAAGTATACAATATCAGGAGCTAATAGCTGACGTGGTCAGTAAACCAACACGTGGAAATGAAGTAGACAAGAAAAAGCACAAAGATATTTGTTAAAAAAAAAAGTGGGGGGGGCAGGAGGGAAGAACATGCAAAACTCAGAAGATGGAAAGCCAACACATCAAAACATTTTTCCAGAAGATAGAAAGGTGAGTTTGGCAATTTTGTCTATTTAAAACAAAAGTTCTTTAGACTCCACCTCTGCTACATTGATGAACACAGACATGCTATACACATGAGCCCCCTGTGATTTGATACCCCACTCCAATCACCATGAACTATAATGCTTAATGTCCCCTAATTAGCATTTTTCAGCCCTGCCATCAAAAGCCTTTACCAACTCCATATTGGCTACCTATTGCCCTTTATAAATCTCCTTATTCCAAAGGAGTTACTGTTCTAATGCCAACAGAAGCAAAGGATACTAAATACGCAAGTACTACACATATGAATGACCTTATTAATATCATGATTGCAGCACTTTTGTTCTTCCAATCTCTGCCTTCCCTGGTCTTTCTTTTTTCCCCTTTTAATGAAAACAGGAACTGCTAGATACCAAGAGGTAAGTCAAAAGTACAAGGCATTATGCTTGGCTCATAGTAGAAACCAAAAAACTAGGGATGGAGAACTGAGCTTAAAGAAATGAATCAATGAAAGAATGAAGTATATGGAGAGCGAACATAATAATAAAACTACCCTAAGTACCCACTCACCGAGCCAGGGCTAATGCTGTGGTTTGAATGTGTGTATCCACCTCCCCAAAGGTCATATGCTGAAGCCTCAATCCTCGATGTGATGATTTTTAAAAGTGGGGCCTTTGGGAGGTAATTAGGAGTAGATTAGGTCATAAAAGCGGGTACCTCATGATGGGATTCATACTCTTACTTAAAAGAGGAAGAGACGTGAGATATCTTCTTGCCATGCAGCAAGAAGGTAGTTGTCTGCAAACCAGGAAGAGAGCTCTCACCAGAAACCCAAACTGCTGGCACCTTGATTTTGAATGTCCTGGCCTCCAGAACCGTGAGAAACAAATGTCTGCTGTTCATATCACCCAGTCTATGCCATTTTGTTAGAGCAAGACAAGTTGACTAAGACAGTTAGATATTTGCTGACCTTCCATATAAACATAATAATAATTCTGCCAGGGAAATGTTAGGATCCTCATATTACAGAAAAGAAAACTAAGCCTTAGAAAAGTTTTTACCTGCTCTAGAGTCACACAGCTAAGATATGGCAAAGTCAGCCGGGTTCGGTGGCTCAGCCTGTAATCCCACGCCTTTGGGAGGCCGAGGTGAGTGGATTGCCTGAGCCCGCGGGTTCGAGACCCGCCTGGGCAAGCGAGACCTCATCTCTACAACAAATCAAAAAAAATTAGCCGGGCGGGGTAGCGCGTGCCTGTAGTTCCAGCTACTTGGAAGGCTGAGGCAGAAGGATCGCTGGAGCCCAGCGGGTCGAGGCTGTGGTGGCCGTGAGCGGCCACCGCACTCCAGTCTGGGCGACAGAGTGAGACTCCAACTCAAAAAAAAAAGATATGGCAAAGTCACATGATGCAAAGAAAGCTGAAGAGCAGGGAGGCTCAGTCTACCAATACAATATAGTAATAACAGCCATAACTTATTGTAAACTTATAATGTTATTACTGTCTCCTTGATACCATTCAAAGTAATTTACAACATTCCTGGGAGGTAAGTAGGAAGATAAATAGTATATCTTACTGAGAGCAAAGTCAAAGTTTAGAAGAGAGCAGCATGACCAAAAGAATAAAGCCAGTAAGTGATAGACCAGCATTCAAACAGAAGTCTAGGAGACTTCAACACAACTGCTCTTAACTACAACTTAAGTTTGCCCCTACCTTAGTCATCTTTGTCACCATCACGCTGGGTAATAACCCATCACAAAACTGAGTGTCTTTCAACAGTAGGCACTTAAACTCACATTTTGCAAGTCTGCAGGTAGAATATGGGTCTGTTAGTATGGACTCCAGGCTGCAGGTTTACATAAATCAGTTCCGCAAGGGGTTGCGCTGGAACCCGAGATGTTTTTCTCAAAGTCGATCACCAAAGTATAAGACTTGGTGAAACTGCACAAGCAGATTTCAAGCCTCTACTCAGAACACATCCTCTAACAGCTCGTTGGTGAGTAAAAAATCATATGCTGAGCGCAAAGTCAAGCCAGGAAGTATCTCGGCCCACCGTGAGGCCAGGGCAAGGGAATGAATGTGTGCTTCTATTACAGAGAAGTGAAAAATTAAGAGAATAATATCCAAATTTGATGCATGTTCACCATAATTATCTTAGTGGATTGCTAAATAAATAATAAAAAATGAATCTGTGAGCCTAACAATCTGCATTTAGAGTAAAGTTTTAATGAAAAAGTGCAAATAGTCAACTCAATGGTATTATCCAACCATTACTTTCACAACAATGCTAAAGTTGAGAGAAGTAATTAAAAATATAAAACTATCACTATCTCATCATAAAATATTAAGATGAAATCATATAAAATCAAAGAGCTCTAGACCTAGCTTCTAAATTTGAGCACGAAGTTAATAAAAAAGTTGAGCAGAAAATATTTAATGTTTTCCTACAATCACTTTGAACTCATTGTAATAGATTATACTCCCTGCCACATTCCTAAGGATTTGCATGTTCTCCACATATTAAACTACTAGGCAGAAACTTGGAAGTGTTGCTAATAAAATTATGTCTGTGTTCTCATTTGTTGCCCCCCAGAAGAGTCAGCTTATTAAAAATTATCAGTATGATTTAGTGGCTTGGTATACACACACACATGCACACAAAGAAACTGGAAACAGAGTGCAAGAAAACTGATAAAACTGTACGTGCCCTGTGTCTTTCTCAACTGAACCCTCTATCTTTAATTACAGATACTCCATTCAAATGGAACAAAAATCTTGGCTGAATTGGATGTAATCTCACTCAGGTTTTAAATTCACTCACTGTTTCAAGCAATATAGTACCAACCTCATCATCTTCATTTAAGAATGAATTGCTTTTTCCATTGCAACCTCTAGTTTGAGATGTTTCATGCTGCCTTTTAAAAATTGTATTGGAATGAGGCTTGTAGGCAAGTTGTCAAAGTTGGAAGCAATTTGAAAAAAAAAAAAGAAGAAGAAAAACCACTATACATTTTCAAAATTTGCTATATTATTTTCAAGGCCTGACACTAAATCATCAAACTACTTTGTACACTATGTAATTTTAGCCATTCCTAAGAAAATAAGTATTAAAATACACATTATGGTATAATTCTTGAAAACTATTCTAATAGAAATCTATTATTCTGGGAGAAAGTGTGTTCTCTCCTTAGTCATAGTCTAATCCAATTAATTACTAAAGCTGATAACTTCAGACTCCATTCAGGCTTGACCCCTCTCTGGAAATCTAAAATTACATATCCAAATACTTACTGAACATTTGTACCAAGACAGCTTCACAGGTATTTCAAACTCAAGAGTCACAGAACTAACTAATCCAAATCACATTTATTTCTTGCTCTTATTTGTTTCTAGTCCCTAACTCCTGAAACTCAGTTCCAGTTCTCCTCTCCCAATCTGCATAGGTGGTCACCATGTCCTATTAATTCTACCTTCAGTTGCCTTTGCTCTTTTTCCACTGTCACCGTCTCGGTCTAGCATCATCTTCCACCTCATTTCTTTCTTTCTTTCTTTTTTTTTGAGTTGAAGTCTCACTCTGTCACCCAGGTTGGAGTGCAGTGACATGCTCACGGTCACCCCACCGTCGACCTGCTGGGCTCAGGCGATCTTTCTGCCTCAGCTTTCCAAGTGGCCGAACTACAGGTACGTGCTACCACGTCTGGCTAATTTTTTGATTTTATTGTAAAGATGAGGTCTTTGCCAAGTTGCCCTGGATGCTCTCGAACCTGCGGACTCAGGCAATCCTCTCACCTCGGCCTCCCAAGGTGCTGAGATTACAATACAGGCTTGAGCCACCATGCCTGACCTCGTTTCTAACTTCGTAGCTGATAATGCTGCTCCTATTCTCAGTCTCTTTTCAAGCATTCTTCATTAGTAGTAGAATAGTTCAGTTAGTAAAATTTCTCTATGCCCTGCTTAAGCTCTTTCAATGGCTTCCTACAGTTAGACTGTAAAGTCCACATCCCTCAACATGGCATCATGCTTGGGTCTCTGCTCATCACTTCCTGTTTCTTAGATGCCCTGCGTGCAAAACTCCCGGGAAAGGGTGCACCCTGTCCAGCACCACACCCTGTCTACACTGTTGCCTCCCCTCTCTGGATTGCCCTTGTTGCCTAAACACTGCCGTTCTTCCTTCACCAGCTGGCAGAAATATCCCCACCTTCACAAAGTCTTCCCAGTCTCCTTCAGTAGAACTGGGAATCATCCCCATGGGCCCTGCATCTTAACTTCTGAGGGTCGCAACACTTGCTGTTTCAGAAATTACTGTTTGGCTCCCCCCACCATACTATATAAACAGGTTGGTATCCTATTCCACTCACTTTTGTACTGCTAGAGTCTGAGTTAAGAGTACCGTTGCAAATTTAAGACACAACACACAGTCCTCTGACAGAAACAGTTCGATATATGCTATTATTATTAAACATCTGTCGAAAGAAAAGCAAAGAATGGGGTTCTGTCCTTGACCGCCTGATCAAAAAAAGCACAAACGATCATAACATAAGTAAAATGACCAACGTTTTGAGAACTCAAACATGTACATTACTGAAGAGTATTTCTAATAAGAGTTTCATTCCAAATTGCAGGCACTTGTGATCGCTAGTATTAGGAGACTGCTCCAAGGCACCGGGGGGAAGGAATTGTCTTCTCGTGACCTTGAGGTGGTTTCCTGATTTAAACCATGGAGCATGTGCCGGCGATGTTTAAAATGTAAAATTGCGCCTGGACACCACCAGTGCCACGGGTCCTTTTGGGGTAATGATCTTGACCTACCTCCAGCTATCCCACTATGATAATTGCCTCCCAAGGTGAGGGTTGGTTAATGGTCTGAGTGTTCACATTACTGTCATTGCCGTTATTTGGGAACTCAAAACACAAACACGGTGAGTAAATATATCCAACTTCCACTCACCTCACCATTAAAACAAAAATAGTCCAGGTCTCACTGGGAGGAAGAAGGCCATGCTTACTGTTGAATGGTTCAAAGAAAAGCAGACTCTTATGACCCCATCGAGATACAATGAATCGATGTTTTAGTGCAGTTTCTCATTATTTTAGATGATGGAGAAAAAGAAAATCGATTCTTAATAAGTGGTAGTTACAGTGAATATTTTTAGGTTTTTTAGAACTCATTTTAATTCATCCTCAGTAACTCTGAAAATAAGTGCTAGTATTTTATTGATGAGAAATTAAATAGCCTGGCTAACGTCACACAGTTAGGTAGTAGAGACAACCCTGACCTTGAATACTCCAAGACTCAAGGCTACAGCACTCACGCACATTCATGCACGCACCACACACATGCACACGCACATTCTTTCACTCTTGCCTCACACACATTTGTATGTGTATTTGTGTATAGTACACATTTTATTTTTTAGTTGTATTTTTTATTTTCTTGAGTTGGAGTCTCACTCTGTCGCTCAGGCTGCAGTGCAGTGGCACGCTCATGGTCACTGCAGCCTCAACCTGCTGGGCTTAGGTGATCCTTCTGCCTAAGCCTTCCAAGTAACTGGAAACGTAGACGCATGCTACCATATCTGGTTTATTTTTTGATTTATCGTAGAGACAGGGTCTCACCAAGTTGCCCAAGCTGGTCTCAAACCCTCAGGCTAAGGTAATCCTCTAGCCTCAGCCTCCCAAAGTGCTGGGATTACAGGCTGGGTCACCATGCCCGACCTTGGTACACATTTTAAAAGAATTGGACATACAGTTAGTGACCCATTCTTTTTTCACTTGACATTATTATTGTCAACTTTCCCTCTTATCATTATTTGTCAAAAGCATAATTTTAAAGGCAATATTGTCCTCTAATATCTGTTTCTCGTACCTGCTTTTAGTTGCTTCTCAAAAAAATGTGATTTCTAAGACATTTACAAAAGCCACATTGTTACTCATAATTTACTCAAAATGTTTTCAATTAAATTCAAATATCCTATTTAATAAAGTCAGAGTCTGGTGCCAGTGACAAAATGATTGGTTGCTGCATGCATATTGATCTAATTTCATGTAATTCTCAATTTTTATAGTTTATCTGGCTTATTGATTAGCTGATCTTTCAGTCTCCTTTTGTCTTGTCACTCTGTTAAACAGTTTCAGTGTTTTAAATGCAATGCTATCAACATTTTTAGGTCTCACCTGTTTTAAGAAATCTTTTGAAGCAACTTAAGGTTTTTAAAACCACACAATTCTTAAAAGAAGCAACCGTGAGATTAACAATGAAGTGGTGTCTAGAAAGCTATTGCAACTGAGCATGAAACTCGGTTCTGGGCAGCCACGCCAAAAGTAGAAAATTGGAGAGTAGGACACAGCTCTCATTATCTAATTAAAAGAAGCAAACTGGTTCACCTAGGGAGGGAGAAACTTTTTAGCGCTGAACTCTGTGCTCATTTATCATGTGGGTCTAATATAAGAAACACAGCATAACATAATGGATGGACTTCAAGGGGAGTTTTTCAAAAAGCACAAAGATGTTTTCTCACAGTCATATCTTTTGCAACCCTCAGTAAAAGCCAAGGACATAGTGTGAAATTGTAATTCTGTAAAGGGGCTTCCAGGAAAGGAGAGATGGGCGGAGTAGGTGTACTGCATCCCCGTGATAGGACCTGTTGCAGGGCAGAGCTCGGGGAATCCGGGAGATAAATGCTAAGAGGTCTCTTGGGTTGTTCCCCTCACACGTCACTTCTCTGAGCCCAGCTATCACAGGATCTGTAGAGCAGAGCAATTTAAAATTGAGACTGCTTGCAGGATCTGCAGCACAGCACAGGTATCCTGCATTATTGATTCAAAGGCGAGCCATGTGCTTCAGATACTAAAGTGGAAGAGGAAGAACTAACATTTTCCTCCCATGAGGATTCAGAGCCTGATTGGAGAGTCTATGTCATCTTACACAACAGTGAGCAATGGCGGAAGGCCACGGCTTTTCTCAAAAAGCAGCTGTGAATCTGTTCAAATACTTGAACTCAGTTTAGGACCCAGTGATGTACACCATAAAAACTTGAACACTGACTTCAGCTGGCAAAATGCCCATCCGGATCTACTGCCCACCCCACACTGGGTCCCAGAGTCCAGCTTGCATGGATAATATCCACGGACTCCCTTACCTTCTAGTTTCTAGCTGGGTTCTGTTCATGGGAAACACAGCAAGAGTTTAGAAGAACGGAGGAAAATAAAACTGAGCTATCTGCCTGGTACCTCTGTGGACAAGGCTGATTGTCCCTTTACCTAAGGTCACCACTCCTGTCTCATGCCTTCTGTGTCCCAGCTTCCATAATTGTTTGCTCCCTAACCCCTTCAGGTCTAGAGGTGGCAATGGCTCCTGTTGTTTCCCAGCCCTGGTATTGCACCATTCTTAAATTTTCCCAACATCTGTTCAATTCCTTTATGAAACTCTCCTCAAATTATCCAAGTCATGCATTACATCTTTTTATTGCCTAGACCCTGTCTAGTACCCATAGTTAATTACTTAAAATTGTACTGTAGAAGGTTTTGTGGTGACAGAGGGAAGACAGCTAAGATTAAGTAAGTACAATGTACCAGACAGTCTGCTAAAAGATTTACAGTCTCTTTCAATCTTTAAACACCTTCTTTGTGATCTCCATTTTACAGATGTGGACACAGAGATTCAAAGTGGTTAAGAAATTTTATACAAGTTACAGAACTGTTCAATGTCACTGAACACATATCCAACTCTAAAACCACTCATCTTCAATGGGTTTATAGTTTCAATGTAAGACACTCATAAATGAAATAATTTTAAATAATTTTAAAATAATGGCTGCTCCCTGGACCAGATGACGTTCCAGCAGAATTATACAAAACGTACAAGGAGGAACTGATACCAACTGATACATGCAGAAAGTATTTCAGGTGACTGAGAAAGATGGAATTCTCCCCAAATCATTTTATGAAGCTAACATCACATTGATACCCAAGCCAGGTAAAGATCCAACAAAGAAAGAGAATTACAGGCCAATATCCTTGATAAAAACAGATGCTAAAATTCTCAACAAGATTCTAGCAAACGGGATTCAACAACAAATATCAAAAATCATCCACCATGACCAAGTAGGCTTCATCCCTGGGATGCAAGGCTGGTTCAACATTCGTAAGATCATAAATGTAATTAAATACATCGACAGACATAAAAACAAAAACCACATGATTATATCATTAGATGTAGAAAAAACTTTTGATAAAATCCAGCACCCCTTCTTGATAAAAACCCTTGAACATCTAGGCATAGATGGAACATACCTCAAAATAGTAAGATCCATCTATGAGAAACCCACAGCCTGCACACTGCTATACAGACAAAAACTGGAACAATTTCTCCTGAAAACTGGAACAAGACAAGGATGTCCACTCTCACCTATCCTGTTCAACATAGTTTTGGAATTTCTAGTTAGAGCAATCAAAGAGGAGAAGGCGATCAGGAGTATCCAAATAGGAAAAGAGGAAATCAAGTTATCCCTCTTTGCGTATGACATGATTCTATACCTTGAAAACCCAAGAGAATCTGTCAAAAACCTCCTTACACTAATAAAGGACTTTTGCAAAGTCTCAGGGTATAAAATAAATGTGCAAAAGACAATCACATTTCTAGACACCAATAATAAACAGAAACCCAAATAAAAAGCACAGTTTCATTCACAATAGCCACAAAAAAAATGAAATAACCTGGTATCTTCCTAACCACAGATGTGAGTGACCTTTAAAATGAAAGCTACAAATACTGCTCAAATAAATCAAAGACAACACAAACAAGTTGGAAAATATTCCACGCTAATGGATTGGAAGAATCAACATTGCTAAGATGTCCATTCTACCTAAGGCAATCTACAGATTTAATGCAATACCCATCAAATTACCAGCAACATTCTTCTCAGACCTAGAAATAACAACATAGGAATTCATATGGGAACATAAACGACCACAAATGGCCAAAATAATCCTCAGCAAAACAAACAAACAAAACAGAAGGTATCACATTCCCAGACTTTAAACTTTATTATAAAGCTACAATAATCAAAACAGCCTGGTATTGGTACAAGAACAGGCATATAGACCAATGGAATAGAGTTGAGATTCCAGAAGCAAAAACCTCAATTTCTCAACCACCTCATCTTCGACAAAGCCTCCACCATCAACCACTGGGGAGAGGAGAACCTATTCAGTAAATGGTGCTGGGAAAACTGACTGACCACATGCAGAAGATTGAAACAGGACCCCTACCTATCTCCATACACAAAAATCAACTCTAAATGGATCAGAGACCTAAACATAAAACCTCAAACTATAAGAACCTTAGAAAATGCAGGAGACACTCTCATGGAAATTGGAACTGACAACCAGTTCCTGATCAAGACCCTAAGTGCTCATGCCATAAGAGACAAGGTATGCAAGTGGGACCTCATCAAACTGACAAGCTTCTGCAAAGCCAAAGAAATCATCAAGAGAGCAGGGAGACAGCCCACAGATCAGGATAAAATATTTGCCAATTCCATGCCTGACAAAGGCCTAACATCTAGGATCTACAAGGAACGCAAATGTGCTGAAAAGAAAAAAATAAACAGTCCCATTACAAAGTGGGCAAAAGATATGAATAGACAGTTCTCAAAAGAAGACATATGAGCAGCCAATAGATACATGACAAAATATTCAGCCTCACTAGTCATCAAAGAAATGCAAATTAAAACTACACTGAAGCCGGGCTCGGTGGCTCAGCCTGTAATCCCGCGCCTTTGGGAGGCTGAGGTGAGTGGATTGC
>NW_007248569.1:420542-440455 GCF_000164805.1 Carlito syrichta | reverse complement strand
AAAAAAAAAAAAAAAAAAAAAAAAACTACACTGAGATACCACCTAACTCCAGTCAGAATGGCCATCACCAATAATCCAAAAAATAACAGATGCTGGAGAGGATGTGGTGTAAAGGGAACATTCTACACTGTTGGTGGGAATGTAAACTAGCACAACCTCTGTGGAAAACAGTGTGGTGATTCCTAAAAGTTCTAAAAATCAACCATCCATATGACCCCGCAATCCTCCTACTGGGAATATACCCAGAACAACTCAAATCACTCTGTAAAAAAGATACCTGCATACGTATATTTATTGCAGCATTGTTCACAATAGCAATAACATGGAACCAACCATGCTGCCCATCAAAGAGGACTGGATTTTAAAAAATGTGGTACATATACACCAGGAATATTACGCAGCCATAAAGAAAAACAAAATCATAAACTTCGCAGCAACCTGGATGGACTTAGAGTCTATAATACTGAGTGGTCTTTCACTGAAACAAAGAACTGAGTATCACATGGTCTCACTCATAAGTGGACCTCGAACAACTATCGTAATACTATAAGAAAAGGATTGACAGCAACGGGAAACTGCAGGGGCATGGGGGGATGGGGAGGTGGGATTGGCAGTAGTGGGAATCTGCCTGGGGAAGGGGGAGTACACCGCATCAACAAGGGTACCTACACAATGAATATCTGTATATTTAACTCTGAATTGTACTCCACAATTTTCAAATAAAAAATAAAATAAAATAATGCATGCTATAGGATTAGGTAAGCAAATAATAATGCATGCTATAGGATTAGGTATGCAAATAAATAAAACAATGACTATTGAAAAGTTCAGAATGAAATGTAAAAATGAATAGAAAATTACATCAAATAATTAAATTTTACTCTGGTCCCTGGTAAGCAGGAAGAATTTGAGCAAAATAAAGACAGGCTATCGTAGGTACGGGAGGTACATAAAGTTTGGAAATCCCAAATCATGCGGAACGAAGGAGTGATAAAACAGAGTTATGGAAGGCAAAGATTTAGAGATGAAACCAGAAAGGAAGACTGTGGCTAAATTAGAGAGCAGTATGCATTTTTACTCTTTCCTGGAATATATAATGGAAAGTCATATGGGGATTTTACACCAGGAGAGTAGTATAGAATCTGGGCTGAAAAGCAGGATGGATTGGAGAAGGGCCTGGGCACACAGGAGTACCAGTCATTTCTGTGATTCAGGTGTGGGAGAGGGTAGGCCTAGACTCCAGACACACTTTTATGGTGGCATGGACAGAGCTTGGTGACAGTGGGCAAGAGATGTAGAAATCAAAGTAGGAGCCTTTGATTTGGAGGATTATCATCTCATTGACTGAAATACAGAGATGACAATATTCTGACTTATTAACAATTGTACCAGAGAGTCAGAATGTGCCAAAGAGGAGAGAGCAAACAATTTCCTTTACTTTATACTGCTAAAAACAATTCTTAGAGTATAAACTAAAGATTTTTCCCAGCATAAAATTTTTAGGGCATTCCATTCTTATCCCCTGTGGATCAGGAGACAGAAACTACAGAGTTATCTATCTTATAGCCAGAAATTTAACTCCTCCAATGGGAAAGAAACACCACTCACATAACAGCACTGATTAGTCTAATAAATTAAGTACCCACAACGGCAAAAAAGTTCATTTACCATCTTCATCCTTCCTGTCCCAAAGAAGCTTCTGTGTCTTTCTGGAATTGCTGGAGAACAAAAGTACTTTATCCCAAAGAGGAATTGATATGATCATACGGGTTTCTGTTATAATCCTCCCATTAAACTTCTTCCCTAAAACTACCCAAAGTCTTCAGATGAATATGGACAGAGTAATACTACCATGTAATGATCCTACTATTGAACTTCAGGTAAAGTGTAAACATTTCCATAATTACATTAAAGTTGACCCAGAAGAAACGTTGAGAAGTTACTACTGGATTACACATAGACGCACCACAAAATAGAGGAACATAAGAGTCTCAGAACGTAAGAGTCCATCTGCTTCTCTGATTTCTAAAACTGAATTCCAAACCAAGACCAGTGGAAAACCAGAGTCTAGGCAATGGTAATAATGTTAGTTTTTGGTTGCTGTTTTAAATAAGGTTGGGGACAGGGAGAGGTAAGGTCAGGTAGAGAAGAAAGAGAAGCAAACGAAACGAAAAACATAAATCCCCTTCCAAATCTAGGAGTCTAGGTTATAAACATAGAGTTGTTTTTATTGTCCTTTTAACTGCATTGTATAGCAACTTTAGGGGAAAATATTTCTTTCACATTCTAGCTGCATGTGAGAGTCTGGAAGTGGACTGAAATGGTAACATTTAATTAAGGAAGGAGATGACCAAGAGCAAGTGATGCCAGGCAGAGCAAAGCACCAGGGGATGGCAGAAACAGGGATCGCAGGAGGCCTCTCTGGGACACTCCCCTCTTTTAGTGACTCGTGGCTGTCTTATGATGACTTCTGTTCATTGTTCTCCAGCCTTGGAATCTATCACACAAGGGACAGGGACACTTTCATTAAAACAAATAAAAGGGAAACATATAACGGAAATCACTGAAACAATTAATTTCCCTGACAGTTAAAAAATATGATCCATGTCTGAGGCTTATGAGGACCAAAAGGAGCCAGTTATCCTTTGACAAATTAGACCTGTCTAGAAATTTAAATTGCCCCAAGTCCAAGGTCTGCCCAAGCCCATCCATCCGTCAGAATTTCTCATGTTTTGAGATGCAATCTGAAAAGTTTCCCAGATTCTAACAGTGGAAGCCATTGGGGCCTCTTTCTCTCATTCTCATTTCAAAGGCAGTGATTGAAGTGCTATCAGTAGTACTGGAAATATTAATACAGTCTATAGAAAAGATGGAAAAGTGCAGTCACTTAAGATGAAGAACTCAGTTGTGCTGCCATTCTTTGGGGTTGTCACGCTTTGAGAAATTATATGTTCTGACTAAAAATAATTTTTTAAAGTCCAAATCTTAAAAACACCGCTAGTAGGTCTGTGTTTTAAGAGCTAAAGCTACTGAAATTTTAAAAACAGGTTTCTAAATGTGTACAGCATTATTCTATACTAAACACACATGGCATTATTGTAAGGTTAGATTTTAGAGAATTAGAATAATGTGTACTCCAGATTTCTGACAGTAGGCTTTAAGCTATTTAAAGAGCTGGTTAGTCCCACACACTATGTATCTATTCAGTGTCTAGACTTTTCTTCTTACAAAAATCTCTATTAGCCTGTCATACTGACCCCTGTAAATAAATAATGTTTACTCGCTTTACTGATAATTATTCTAATTTAAAGGCAAATTCAAACAAAAAACATGGTGTAGAAACATAACAATTCATGTTGTTAGCAATGATGTGGAATGTTATAAAGAACAGAAATCATCCCTAGGTTTTTAATATGTATTGAGTACTTACTACTTGCTTGTGTATTTCTTATATGACCTTTAACTGTAAAAAACTCAATTATACCCATCTGCTTATTTAATACACTCAGGAGTCACATATAACAGGGCACATTTGACAAAAGAATATACAGACACCAAGAGGGTGTGTAACTTGGTCAGGATCGCCTGGGAACACAGAGTCAGAGCCAGGAGGAATACAAACGCACAGGTTCCAGCCCGCTTTACTACTACAGGTGCACCTTATTTGCATGCTGAAATGTTCCACATAGCTCTATTTGTAAATCAATTCTTAAGTTCACTAGGTGGCGTTACTCTTAACTTCACTAGGTGGTGAACTCCACAGTGACATCTGTTGTAATACAAATACAGATTTAGATTTGGGACTTTGTAAATAGTTTTCTTACATTGGAGTTTCTTAAAATAGCTACTCAGTATATGTGATGCCTTTTGAAAAAATGTTAGCTATGTTGGGAGTAAAAGAAAAGTAGATTTTGTTTAAGCTAGAGTCGAGTCGTAACTATGAAGTGGCAGAACTTTCAAGCACTTTTATGTTGTTATTTCTCACAGCGTGAAGACTTTTATCTCATTCATAATAGAAAATAGATATTCTTTGTCCACAATACATATGATGGCAGGTATAGTAAAAGTATGTTAAATACAATAAAGATCTAGCACTCTAATGTTATATTGACAAGTATTCCTTTGTTTTGTGTCAAATTGTTTACATGGAAAATAGACCCATTATTTTAAATAACCAAAATAATGATTCTTTTATTTATACAATTTTAAAAAGTTCCATGAAATCCAGTACCCTCACCAGCACCATAGATTTCACCCATCCCCTTGGAAGTTGTGATATTATATATTACAGAAATGAAAAACCATAAAAAGGAATTTCTTCTCGAAAACACACTTGAAAATTATCTAAAATGAATTAAAAGAAAGAGAAAGCTCTCCGCAGAATGGCCATCAATTTATCAATAATCTGAACTATTAGGGGTTTAATAGAGTTCATCATCTTTGTAACAAAGAGCCTTTCCTTATTTAGCCAGTGACCCCAAAGGGGCCGCAGACACACACAAACAGCTGTGCATTACCAGAACTTTATAGAGGTGATGTAAACAAAGAAAAGGAAATCCACAGCAGTGACTAACCACACTGTACATTCAAAACAATGACCACACTGACATTCATTAAGGAGGCCGTCTGTTTACTTAGGTTAGAACAATAGATGACATGTAACCCCAACTCCTTTAATCCCGCTTTTGTTTATCTTCAAATAATTCTTTAGTTTGCCTGTAACATTATAATAGTACAGTAACAGGAATAATAGTAGTATTAGGAATTGATACAACAAAAAGCAGACAGCTACTCCAGCTGTGATTCAAAGACCAATAAGGAAGCATTTCTAAATGTCCCATATATTCTGTATTCCCAAGCATGCATTTAAAAAAATTTTTTTTAAATAATGAATAAGACTTTAACAATGGCTAGTGATTCGATTCTTTCACAAAGAAAAACAGCATTTCTACACAGGAAAAAGAGTGACCGAGGAGTTAAACATACTAATTTTAAACATACTTAAGTTTTGGCTTCCTTCAACTTACAAACGGCCAAGCAGATGTTTTTTTTTTAAGTTTTCTGATTTGCCAAGTTTTAACTTGAAATACATGTGTGCACCAAAGTCAGCGTAATTTAATTAGAAAAGCTTGGGCACAAAGAAGCAAGGCAGTAAGATGCATATCTTTTCTCATCTCAATGTAAACAAATTACAGCAAACTTTGATTGAGCTGCCAGCAAAAACTTTCATTTTACTGACGGGGAAGACTCCCAGCAGCTGCACACCACTGCAAGGCGATCAGACAGATGCTGCCGGGTGGAGGTTTATCCCAACATAGAACTGAGTCCTGTGTTCCCAGGACTGAACGGAGTTGCTGCCCTCGACAGACTTCCCAGACACTTGACAGCTCGCCAAACCAGCTCGTCAGCTGTCACTGCCAGCCGCGATTTAACTGTTCTTGCACAACTAGCAGAAAAACAAACCACCGCCAAAGTGTCAGGCTAAAAGTCCTATCTATTGTTTCTGACAAAAGATCCTTCCTCACTGAACCCTGCGAGGTGTCATACCTGTAAGCTAGAAACTCAGCGTATCATGTTGCCATGTAGCCACTAAGAACTGTCCACATGTCCGTGCCCAGTGAAGGAATGACACGGGAACTTTGCAATCCTCAATGGCTGGCCACTGACAACGCCACATGTCAAGAATGGAGCGATCTCCTACCTGGAGCCCTCTTCGTCTTAGAATGCTGGACTCATCCATCTCACCCTCTGCTTTCTCTGAGCCTCTCACAACAGTCTAGTCATGCTGTACTACCTCTACTTCGGCACGCTAATTCAGAGCCCCGCAGCTGCTAAACACTTACATCACGCTCTAGCTGATTGGAGCCTGGAGTCAGCTGGTCCCGCTTAGTTATTCACTCCAGCAACTTCGGAGACCACGGATGCTTGCAGTTCAGTGGGAGAGAGCAGCAAGTGGGCTCAGACACCTAATGCGTTTATCTGGGTGGAGGAGACTCTTGCTGTTAGACAGGAAATCATGAGATCCCTGTTTTCTCTTCTTCAAAACGCGGGTCGTGGCATCCTAGGAGACTAGAAAGTGGCTTTCGGCAGTGGCTTTGGGTCAAGCCCCTTCTGAAGCAACTATAGGGTCAAAGTGGCCAAGTAAATCAGCGGTGACAGACACCTCTGTAAAAGGCAGCCGCTGATTGGGACGGTGAAAAACTAGGGCACAGCTGGTCAGCCAAGCAGCACCACTATGCCTGGCGCTCATCTTTTCTGAAGGCATCAAAGAAAACAAAACGCAGCAGAACACACACGCTGCCTGAAAACCTGGAAACGGAGGCTCGGGGCAGCAGCTCTCCAGTCCCCGGTCCTTACACCTCCCAGCATGAAAGCCTATTCATTTACATAAATATCTGCCAGTCAATTCCAAGCCCAAAGACAGAAACAGTTGAGATGTTAATTTCCCTCGTGATAATAACTTCGTTCTGCTGATTCCTGACCAAAATGTAAAAAGGGGGAAGAAATGCTAAGAGCCATCATTAGTTGGAACATTTAACCTATGTATAGTCTATAAGCAGCTAAAAAAAAAAATTCCCATCATGTGCAATTTCACAGTCTGTTTCAGCTTGTTTACTCCACTCCTCCTCATCTTATTTCAGTTCAAAGCAACCAAGAGATGAATACTAAGTTTTCATTACTGGCATGACACAGGAGTAACAATATATAATACTACCAATTTATAATGAATTATTCCTCCACAGTGTCTATTCTAAAGATGTTTAAGTTGAGAAAACAGTTTTGGTCCTGAGAGAGACACAAGAACTATCTGGGGTTCGTCTAGAACCACCTCCTCCTTCATTCTGACAATCAGACAAATTATTTTCCTTGAAAGAAACGTGGTAAGGTAGGCAGGCAGAAAATTTCCTTAAATCAGTAATTCCTGGAATTGAACTAATTCCAGCTACTTAGAGATTTCTAAATCTGGCAGCGGGGAAGGATGTGTCTTGTGGCTCCTTACCCATTCACCTGCTATTCCACTAGCTTTCCATCTCTTTCTGGCTGTCAACACACTATTAGGCTTGCTATCAATTGATTAGATTATGTCATTAAAAATAGCTCAGGGATTTATGAATCTAACCACTGAGGAAAATTGATTGCATTTTATGCTCCCAAACGGTCTCTGCATACGTCTCCAGACATACAAAGGGAAGCCTTGTCAAGAAATGCCACCCCTAGCAGAGAAGGGTGTCAGGGTGTTTTTCCACTTAGGCGTGCTCATTTGATACCACTTAAGGAAGAAAGCCCCAGAGAGATTTTAGCTCTGGCTTACGTGTGGAGGAGTAATACTATCTCTAAAAGCAAAGACACAGCACAAAGCTGATCACTGCTCACATCAAAGTGCACCAACAAATTCTAGCACAAACGATTTTTTAAAAATATTTTTTAAAGCTATAAATTTTGGTTTAACTTGAAGGACAAAAGAAAACAACAGCAACAACGACAAAACAACCTAAGAGAGAGGGAAAGGGATGGGCTTGCTGTCTTCTGGCAATCTACAAAGCTGGTAGGAAGCAGATCCCCGTCCTTCACAGGTTTACCTGCAAGCTGATCTTTCCCTGCAAAGGGAAAATCTGGCTCTTCAGTGAAGACAAAGGGAATGACAATTTTTGCCCTTCTCCCTCAAGTCACCCTCCTGAGAGAGGAGCACAAAAAGTCCCCTGAATTTGAAGAGTCATCTTAGACAAAGCCTTGGCAGCAGCTCAGAATACATTTACCAACTTAGAGTGTCACTGTCACCTGCCCACA
This sequence comes from Carlito syrichta, assembly GCF_000164805.1. Taxonomy (NCBI): domain Eukaryota; kingdom Metazoa; phylum Chordata; class Mammalia; order Primates; family Tarsiidae; genus Carlito; species Carlito syrichta. The sequence goes on along the minus strand of NW_007248569.1, from coordinate 432,667 downwards.
GAAGCATAAGGAAGTCCTGAGTCTGAAAAATATTTTGACCCAAGAGGCTCGACTTTTAAAAGTAAAAGCCAAGCACAGTTTCCTTATACATACTTCTGATCTGAGGATTATGATCTTCATTGTACTGGTCTTTCTAGAAAAAGTGGGGTCTAATGGAGGGCACCAAGTTCCAGAGACAGACAGAGAGAGGGAGACAGGAAAACAAAATGTGTAGAGAGCCCAGAAGTATCTTTCCTGTGACCAACTGCATATGCCACTTGGAAGTACTATCAGGAGACATTTTGAGGACACACTGTCAAAAAGTCAGCTGATATGCACCCTGATAAGTGACCTCTTGCTTCTGGGGCAGTTAGAGGTGTTTGATAGGTGGAAGTGATAAAAAAAAAATTTTTTTTTGGTTAAGAATGAAAAGTATGTTTCTTAACAAAGGAATATTTTGAGATAAAATCTAGGTTAGTGTTCCACCATTAACTAAGTCTAAGATGAGGATTATGACCATCACATCATCAAATCTAGTATGAAAAAATATCGATTACCTGTCAAAATGTATCATTTTGAGAAGTGATACACGTACATTTTAAAGAAATAAAACCAGCCAGAGGCAAAAACATTTGGGACAAAAATGAAAGGCTGCTGAAAAATAACATCAAGCAATAATGGCTTAGCGGAGGGAATAGTAAAAGGAAAATTGCTACATTTACCCTTTACTATATATTTTCTCATCAAGATAAGCCATGTGTTAAAATGCAATAAAAACTTCAAATGATGACACTATTCACAGGTAATAATTAGGATCTAGCCTAATTTCCATTAATAAACTCATTTTTCCTGCGATTTTTACCTTCATGGAATATGTTCACAATATTGTGAGTCAATTCACCAAGTACCAACCACAATATGTGCTGCTTTTACATGTGTATTAAAATAATAAAATTTGATAGGCTTTGTCATTAATTGTAATCTAAAGCCAGGGGCTTTGTGGTGTTTCTTTAAATATATATATTATATATATATATTTATATGAATATAACACGTCTACTCTATAATAAGCACAATTTACTAACTGGAATATTCAAAATCTTTGGTCACTATTACAGATGTCAAATTTACATTTTAACAATTACTACAATTAAATGGCTCGCAGAAACAAAAACAATTCCAAATGCCAACTGAGAAAAACTGGGGGTGAGGGGGATGTTGGGGTACACACATTTCACAAAGGTGTAAATTGAGATTTTGTAATCATCATCCACAGAGATGTTGTTTGGTATAAAGTGACAGGCTTGTCAAATGATTTACATGGTCAGATATCTTTCACAATCATGTGCCACATAACGACATTTCGGTCAATGTCAGACCGCATATTCCATGGCAGTCCCATAAGATTACATACAATGGAGCTGAAAAATTCCTATCACTTAGTGATGCCCTGATATTCCTGACCCTGTGTAGGCTTAGGCTAACGTGTGTGTTTGTGTCTTCACTTTTAACTAAAAAATGTAAAAAGAAACAAAAAAATAATATAGCAGAAAAAAAGCTTATACAGTAAGAAGATAAAGAAAGAATTTTGGTACAGCTATACAATGTGTTTGTGTTTTAACTTAAGTGTTATTACAAAAGAGTCAAAAAGTTTAAAAATTCAAAAGTTAAAAGGTATGAATGTTGCCTAAGTGTCTGATTTACAGAGCACTGCATTTTATTCAGAGTCTCACTTCACCACTGAACTCTATAAGGAAAAAATGTGCTTAAGTAATTAAAAGACAATTTGTCTGGTTAAAAAAATTTTTTTGCTGGGCTCAGTGGCTCAGCCTGTAATCCTGTGCCTTTGGGAGGCTGAGGTGAGTGAATTGCCTGAGCCCGCGGGTTCGAGATCCGCCTGGGCAGCGAGACCTCATCTTTACAATAAATCAAAAAATCAGCCGGGCATGGTAGCACATGCCTGTAATTCCGGCTACTCAGAAGGCTGAGGCAGAAGGATTGCCGGAGCCCAGCAGGTCGAGGCTGCGGTGGCCGGGAGCGGCCACTGCACTCCAGTCTGGACGACAGAGTGAGACTCTAACTAAAAAAAAAAAAAAAAAATTTTTTTTAAGTTTATAAAGTAAAAAAGTTATGGTAAGTTTAATTTATTATTAAAGAAAGATAGCTTTCTTTTTTTTTTTTTTATAAATTTCATGTAGCCTAAGTGCACAGTGTTTATAGTCTACAGTAGTGTTCCGTAATGACCTAGACCTTCACATTCACTCACCTACCAACTTACCCAGAGCAACTTTCCAGTCCTGCAAGCTCCATTCATGGCAAGTATACCATTTAAAAAATATATTTCATACTGTATTTCTCCTGTATCTTTTCTATGTTTAGATACACAAAGACTTCTCATTGTGTTACAATTACCTGCAGCATTCAGTATGTGTGCAGTGCAGGTTTACAGCCCAGGAGTAATAGGTTACACCACACAGCCTAAGTGTATATAGTAGGCTATACTGCCTAGGTTTGTGCAAGTATACTCTATGATGTTTATAAAAAGATGAACTCACCTAACAACGCATTTCTCAGAATACATCACAATTAAGTGACACGTGACTATATATAGAAATACATTGGTTACCCTCAAGTAAACGTATTATCTGATTTTATTTATTTTTCAGCAGCTGAATGTGACTACAGGAACGGTTCTGAAGGACATTTAAGTTTTTTACAACACAAAGATGCAGGAAGTTTCCAGACCTAAAATTTTCACTCCACTCCACTGGCCAGCTCTCAGTCTCACGCAGTCCCACCTAGCAGCCCTCAGTCTTTGGCTTCTGAAGTTTCGATTCAAAAGCCTGGATGTGAGGAGAGTGGAAAGGAGCATTTTCTGGTGAAGAATAAGGTAATAAGGGTGCCCCCCCTTCCCCCCCGCCCATCAGCCAGAGGAAAGAGTGGCAGAGGAGTACCACTGGGTGGCCCTGGCCCCTCATCCCACCAGTGTACTAGGAATGTGGTTTCCAATATCACCACCACAATCTTGGGTGGAATTTCCCCTAAGTGTCTTCTTGTGCAGTGCAGCAGTGATCACCACTTCTCAACAAGGGAGACAATCAGCCATCATCACATCCTGTTGTTTACTTGTAGACAACAGACCAAGGGTTCATATGTCTGTATGTGTTCATTCATGAGGTAAGTCAATATGGCCAAGTGGATGAAACCCACCACTTATTCACTGATTACTTTTTCCTCTACCAAGAGTTCATTCAAGGACTAAAGAATGTGTTGCGCTTTTTTTTTTTTTAAAAAAAGGTAAAGATCATAAATGGGTAAAGGAGAAACAGACCATTCATGACGATACACACAGTATCCATGACTGTGATTATAATTACACCTTGAGTGACAGTGACCAACATAGCTGTGAGATTTGTTCTAATATAATCAGTGTTTACATATAAATTCTTTCTTAATTTTTGAACTTTATTTTTCTCCGTGTTTCACTTATAAATAATGATAATGGTCAACATTTACTAATCACATATTATGTGCAAATCACATTGCACGAACCATCTCATTTAATCCTCATAACAGCCCCATGAGTTAGGTATTACTAGTATCCCCATTTTACAGATGAGGAAATCAACACTCAGAGAGGTTAAGTAACTTCCTTAGAGTACACAGCCAAGGAAAGGCAGAGCTGGTACATCAACCCTGAACAAGTCGACTACAGAGTTTAGGTTTCTATCTACCAGGCACTATTGCCTTCTAGGTTTTAAACAAAGGAGGAAAAAGTGCTTTCAAGGCGAAACAAAAACATGAAAGGTGTCAGATTCTTTAGCTCCTAAGGAAAAAAATACATCATAAGCTCTCTGTGGTCAGAACACAGCAGAAAGTGCATTCTAAATCCCAAATTCTACTAGCCATGTGCCTCTAGAAGAGAAACACTGCAGGATCTCAGTTTTCTTAGGGGAGAAGTGAAAGAGGCCTCCTGGGCGGGAGGGGATGGACAAAAGAGGGCTGGCCACATAAAAGTTTCTGCTTTCTTCTTAAATGTCTCTGGGCCTTCTGTCTGAGTTTGAACATCTCTTTATCCCTCTGACTCCAAAATTATGCAGGTCTAAATATAACACGTACCTATTTACAATCAAGTGAATTCCACAAAACCAAGGGCACCCACTCCGTTTTTGTGCCAGCATAATACTCAGCCCTGTTAACTTGCAGGCGTTGTGGCAGCTCTTCATGTTCTCGTCTGAAACTTTTTCTGGAACTTACCATCAAAGGCCGCTCCCTAAATCACTCTTTCCTTTTAGACGAAATGACTCACGGCAAGGCTGCTCACCCTGTTCTGAGTAGAGCTGGGAAGACAAAAGGACAGGAAATCCCAACCCTGGCGTCTCTCTTCCTTCTCCAGAAGCCATGCCTCCCCAACACACTTACAAGAACCAGTCACTGAGAGCCAGTCCCCGTCCAGGCTCCGCCAACGAGAAACCCCGTGGACTGGGCAAACCCCTTAACTTCCTTGAGCTTTGGTTTCTCATCTGTAAAATGAAGATGTTATGATCAGGAAATTGGGGAAGCGGAGGAGGAGACAACCTGCTGGGAAATTCCTCACGGTGAAAGCAGCACCTGGTCCTTCCCTACTGACCCCAGAACTCTGACTCCCAACTCTCCTGCCTCCGCGGGCCATTATCATCTCACCAAGCATTGCTTCACATGCTGCTGCTGCTCAGCTGCCTTCCTGGCTTCCAGGCTCCCCTGTCCTGCCCCAGAGCATGCTTGAGGCTGAGGAGTGAGCTGGGGTATCCTGCCAGCCCCTGCTCAGTGATGACTGAGGCTCAAGTGCCGACAACACACTCTAAAGCATCAATGCCAACTCTGAGACCAGGTTACATCTTCGTCTAAGGACAACACTAACATCTACCACTGTCTAATATTAACACCACAATATTATAATACTATGCTTAATACTATGACTGTCTAATCTTCAGAAACATTTACTATTCATTAAAGTTGCATACGAGGCAGACATTAATTACCAATATCATCAATGCTCAAAAGAAAACAACACCTGGAAACAGGTTTCATTCTATTTAAAGTCCCAGAAGCTGATGCATTCAGGAACAAACACTGAAGTCACAAATTGTGTTTTCCTATATTTAAAAATAGTCATTTGAAATTTAAAAATAAAAGTCCTAACCTCTAAGGTTAACAAAAGCACTCCTTCTCTACTTTAATGAGGTGAATCTCCTCTTTCTCTCTAATTTACTTTCTAAATAAACTATATTTTCTAATCTTAAAAAAACAAAAACAAAAACAATTCCAGTCTGGGCGACAGAGTGTGAGACTCCAACTCAAAAAAGATAAAAAATAAATAAAAATAAAAATAAAAAAAAAAAAAACAAAAAAAAAACAAAGAAATAGCAGAGACATGTGCTGTATGAATCTTTTTCTTCCCAAAGAAAAAAGATTTTAAACCAGTCAGGAAGACTAAAACAAAGGGTAGGCTGTCTTGCAGGGAAGGACAGAATATTTCCCACCACAAAGAAAAGAGAGGATCTAACACCTTCCCACTGGCCATATACCAAAACCTGACTTTATCCAAAGAGTAGCATTTTCTAAAACACGTTTTGTTTAGCAAAAATGGAAGGTGGGGTCAGTGGCAAGCTCAGGCCTATGGAATATGTGGCAACCACGCCTCCCATGTTCAAATCCACCTCCCTCCCACCTGCAATCCCAATGACTTCTCAAATGCATGCAATTGGTGATTTCTACAATGTAACATGCATGATTTCACTTAAGGCTTTTCACAGGAAAGCTATATCGACTTGACGTTTGCATCACCTTTTTTTAATCTAATTATTTCTGGCGTATTAGCCATCAAATCACTACTGACAATATGACAGGAATCATAGTATTGAAAAAATTACATCCTAGAAGGAAATAATAAAATATAAATCACATACATAATTTTCTTTTGAACATTTTAACAATGACACCCTCATATACATATGAAATATAGCAGACTATCCTCATAAATGCCCTAACATCAATCACAGCAGGAAAATATTCTCTACTTTGCGAACACACGAATCCAACAAAATATAGCATTTCTAATAAAACCGGGTAATACAACTTCATTTTTTTTCATGCGAGAACATTTATGAAGATTTGACTATTGGAAATAGCTCTAATATTTTTTTTTCCAATTATGGTCCTTCATGTCTAAATGATGCACAACTAACATGGGAACCATGAACTAATATTTAGCAAAATCCATATTTCATATTAATTCGGAGATTAAGATGGGAAGAGAGGACTGAAGTGATACTGGTAGTATTGCCACTACAGAACACCTATCAATTACACCGGTTTTAGAAACTTGCACATTGATATATACAAGTTGATATGTATTTATTGGTGATAAAATTATTGGCATCAACTAAGTATTTTATGAGCTTCTAAAACAGAGATATTCCTAAAATGATTCCTAAAGTAAAAAGATATACCTAGAGATAAAAGATCAAGGAAGGCTATTTTTTAAAATGTTGAGCTCTATCCTCTATACTCCAAGTATAGCTGCTAAATCTGATTATATAAAGTACTTTCAGACCATGTGTGTATCAAACTTTTCTTTTAATCTTAAAGTGACAAGAAGCTAAATTCTAGGTTAAATGTACTGTTACCTAGCTAAACTTCTCAAAGTAAACTAATAAGGTGGAAAAAAATCTGGAAAATTTTCTAAGGAGAAAAACTAGGCTTGTCATCTTGAAATATAAAACCCAATTGACCAAAGACAAATATGCTAAATAAAATTAGGATGGCATGTATTCAACCCTAAGCTTAAGATCATATCTTCAGCTTTAGTCTACCGGGGGACTACGGTTAAACTAATTGTCAGATTTGGCCTCCTTCTGATCTTGTTTGTGTTGGCACGCATAGCCGAGCACTTTTGATGTCTTCCACAAATGCTGAGCAGCCAAATGGTCTGAGAGCTATCTATATAAATTATTTTAAAAACAGCTTGGTTTGTCTCAGGCAAGAATACAGAAGTTTAGATGCTCCCCCTGCCCTGTATCTTGTCTGTCACTCCACTACTCCCTACATTTGGTTTGACTTTCTATCATCCTGTACTAACGTATCATCCATTTCAGACATGAACAGAAATGGGGCTGCCACCTGCCAACTAGTTTGCAGTTGAAAGAGAAGTCAGTGCTCCTCAAGACTCCGTCACACAACACGATAAGCAACGTGTGTCCCACTTCTCTGTGGCACTAACGCTGTCTTCTAGCAGTCCTTAAATGTACTCTTTCAAGAAGCACAAAATGAGCTCCAGATTCCCTCTCATTAATCCTCATCAGTTTCTTGTGAAGTAGAAAGAGAAGAGACCAGTTCAATTTACCAATGAGGAAAGTGAGACAATGAGGTTAGAAGAAAAGTCCAAGGTCATGGAAACAGGAAAAAGGCAGAGCTAACAGCTTCTCAGGCCAGAACCCAGGGCCAGACAGCAGCTATGCTGTAGAGCACATCCATTCCCTCCTACACAGTCACCATCCATTGTCCCACTATTAGCTATCAGACAAAACTGACAGCTTTACCTACAGACAAAACTGATAGCAACACAAGGGCAAGAGCTGCCCTACAAAACTTCCAAACAGACACACAAATAAATAACCAAATGTGCATGCCCACACATACATATGCATACATAGGGAGAAGCAGAAGCATTAAGTGAAGATCAGACCAAGGATACACACATATAAAGAAGTCACATTGCACACCACCTGAGAACACGCTATTTGTACTTATCCAACTGAGTGGGAGGACATAGAAAACACAATATTTAAATTACAAGGGCACAGACAATATTAAGATCGACTCTGATTTTAGGCAGCAGTGACAAACAAGATTCAGAGGGAACATCTAAACTTACACACTCTTGCCTGAAAGAAATCTAGCTATTTTAAAAAGTATTTTTATATATACTTCTCTGACCTATTTGACTGCTCAGCATTTGTGGAAGAGTCACCAAAAGTGCCTAGGTACGTGTGCATAATGTGAAGTTTTTCCCTATACTACAAAAGTATACAGTCATGCATCAATACTGAAAATACCATGATTCTTGAGGTCAGGTCATACAGTGAGTCCATGGTTCTGCCCTAAGACCTCACAGTAGCCTCTCTCTCTGTTTTGCCTTTCTCCATCTTTTAACTGAAAAAAAAATGCATGTATCTAATTTTCTTAATAACATTTTATAATTATAAAAGTCATATATGCCTACTGAAGACATTTGCAATATAAAAAAATACCATAAAGTCATATCTTATTTAAATGAGCAATGACTTATAACCACTTTTACACATAAAGGACCTGGACACTTCTATTCAAAGCTGTCTTTAAAATCGTTCTTTTTTTTTTTTTTTGAGTGAGAGTCTCACTCTGTTGCCCAGACTGGAGTACAGTGGCACACTCCCAGCCACCGTAGCCTCGATCAGCTGGGCTCCGGCAATCCTTCCGCCTCAGCCTTCCAAGTAGCCAGAACTACAGGTGTGTGCTACCACACCTGGCTAATTTTTTATTTAGAGACAAGGTCTTGCCAAGTTGCCCCGGCAGGTCTCGAACCCACAGGCTCAGGCAATCCACTTGCCTCGGCCTCCCAAAGTGCTGGGATTACAGGCTGAGCCACCGAGTCCAGACAAAATATAGTTCTTAAAGTAAAATTAAAGGGTGGCTTTCTTTAACGGAAGTCAATTTACAACAGTCTTCAAAAACAAAATGACAGCAAATGCTTAAAAAGTTGATCCTTCTGTTAGCTGATTTAATTTCTTGGATTTATTTTCTCTCTAGTCTATATAAGAATTTAATAGGGCCTCTCGCACATTGTCCTTAAAAATCGAGGAACTCTATCTCAAGTTTTATACACTGATATAAAGTCCCTGTGTTCTGTTTGAAATCCCCAGCTCATTCATTTATATTCATTAATCTTAATGATATCATTAATGCACAATGTGTTTCACGGAAACTAATTGTATTTTGCCAGAATCAAACATTAACAATTATGCCTCCCATTATCACCTAATAAAATAAAATAAAATTTAAAAAGTCTCAGGCACGTCAGTGAATATTTTTGTTATGGTAGCTGATTTGCATTTTTAATGCTATAATAAATTGACCAGATTATCACCAATTAGATAAATTAATATTCTTTCAGTAAGGCGATGAGAAATTATTCTGTTAGAAATCAACAACACTTTACTCTCACTTCCTTGAGCTTTGCTGAATACTGGCTTAGGCTTTTTTGTCCCCTTATCTAAAGCTGGCTTTTGTGACTCAAGCTAATACCACACAACAGAACATATGCCTCTTTAATTTTATATACTTATCATTGCTTTAAGAAATGACAGGAGATTGGGGAATATACACTTTTCAAGTAAAAGAGAAACAACCACCTGGGCAGTAAAAATGCCCTGAGTCAGAGGTGCATGCATCGATTTGTTTAAATCATTGTATTACTATTTTTTTATCTCCTTGATGCAAAATCCAATCACTAAACATCTACGATGAGCCAGGCATTATGATGGATGCTGAGAACTGAAAGGAAAAAGACTGGGTCCCACCAGAATGCAGTCCTGGGATCCCAAGAAACATGAATAAATAAACAAAACACAGGGAGGTAAGTGGAGACACAGTGACAACACACAGTCAAAGTCCTGGTGTTGCAGAAGCCCCAGGGAAGGGAGTTCTCAGAAGGACAGGTGGAGAATAAGTGTTGGGGGTGGGGAGATGAGCAGAGTCCAAAGCAGTAGTTCCCAAATTGGTCTGTACTTCTAGAGGGTTTTCTACATATTTTGAAAACAAAAGCCACACACAGACCAATTACATCACCATGACTGGGGGTGAGGTCCAGGCCTCAGTGGTTTCAGAAGCTGCACAGGTGATTCCACGGCACAGACAAGTTTAGGAACCACCGGTCTAAAGCAGGACTTAGAAGCAGGATAGATGTGGATGAGGGAGCTAAGGGAATCAGCCAAGCAAAGAGAACAGCACATGCAAAGGAAAACATGGGTAATGGAGCTGAAACAGCGCTGTGTGCTGGCAGCCTGGACACAGCAGGCTGGCTCCTGAGCACAGCCACTCTCTCCAAGCACAAACCACCCTGGACTCCAACACCTGAACCGGTCTATGCAACCAGACACACACACTCCGCCCCTTCCCTCTTCCCAAATTCAGTGTGTGATTTTTTTCTACCTACGACACTCTTACTTAAAACAGTGTCAGTACTTAAAAGACTTATATGAGAACCTCTTGCTACTACACTGTCTTTCCCATATGTATTATAAAACTTAAGAAAGGGGGTTGGAGGGGAGAGAGGTGATTGATGGGAAACAGAAGGGACAGGAGGCATTGATTCCTGGGGCCATAAAGAATCTCTTTTCACCAAAGACTAGCATTTTCATGGAAAGACCAAACACCCTTTGTCACAATCTTCCTCTGAAGCTCAGAGAACTAGGTACACCCTACCCATCTTGATCTTACTAAACACATTACATGACTCACTTATTAAAAGCAAACAAGATCCTTCCTCTTTTCCTCCTTGAGTTTTCTCCAATGCCACCTGAACTCCAGTGATGATTTCATATCTCACCTGACAACCTTGAAAACCTGACACCACTCTCCTCTGAGACAGCAGGTAAGGACACTTGGGAGGTGCCCGTTGGGTGCTTTAACTGGCCTCCAAAGAAAACTGGATACGACAGGATGCGTGTATCCTAACTGCTTTACCTACAGACACAACTTACAGATTGAATCGGATTCCACTTTGCAAAGCAATACACAGAGATTTCTTACCCAAAGCCACCAGGAATAATACAGATTTCTTTAGGGGAAAAAACAGAGTAAGATCCTAATGCTTTATTAAAAAGCAGAATTTTAAAAACATCTTTTGCCGTCTGAAACACATATTTTAAAAGTAAAGCAGTCCTCCCTTTATCCGTGTGGGATACCTTCCAAGATCCTCAATGGAGCCTGAAACCACAGATAATACTGAAACCTGCATATTCATATACTATGCTTTTTTGAAAGAATCTCCAAAAGGAAAAAAGTGAACTGAAGCTGAACACAGCCTTTCACAATCACACTAGCTGGTACACTGCCACTGATGTTCCTAGAACACTTACCTGGTAGGGGAAGCCTGTACTACAAGGGGCTCGCCCTTCAAAAATAATTCTACTTTTTTGGATGCCCCCCCCCCATATTTGAATTATGTTTACAGAATGGAGCATACTCGAGCTGGAGAGATTTCTTTTCGTAACTTTAAAAAAAAATTAGGTTTATCATGTACTTATGACAAAGTTTATTATATAAATTAGGCACAGCTGGGCTCAGTGGCTCAGCTTGTAATCTCGCGCCCTTGGGAGGCTGAGGTGAGTGGATTGCCTGAGCCCGTGGGTTTGAGACCCGCCTGGGCAGCGAGACCTCATCTCTACAATAATAAAAAAAAATCAGCCGGGTGTGGTAGCGCATGCCTGTAGTTCCGGCTACTCGGAAGGCTGAGGCGGAAGGATCGCCGGAGCCCAGCAGGTCGAGGCTGCGGTGGCCGGGAGCGGCCACTGCACTCCAGTCTGGGCGACAGAGTGAGACTCCAACTCAACAACAACAACAAAAAAGTGAGAAATAGAAATGATAAAAAACTACATAAAATAAAGAACTAACTACAGGAATACAAGCTTAAGAGAATGATATACAGCATTTACTATAAGGATGCACTATCATAAATAAAACACAATAGGTAAAGATGAAGGAAGGTGGAAATAGAAAAAAGTTATATAAAATACATGTTACCAAAAAATATGAAATGAAAAAGTAGTAAAATATTACAAAGGAATAAAAATAAATTTAAAAAGTGAAAGTTAGAGTTAAATAAGTGCAGATAAAAATATTGAAAAGGCAAAACAAGCCCAGCACTCAATATTCAGTAACACACAATGCATTTAAGATTCCAAACAATGAAGGTTTTCTCTACTCCAAGTAATAAAAGGTTAAAGTAAACTAAAAACAGAAAATGGGAAATGAAACTAAAACAATATGAAAATGACAAATACCTTAGAAGACTATGGAATTTAAAAAATAAATACCATGTATTTATTTAAAAAATAAATTTATTT
>NW_007248569.1:371900-420522 GCF_000164805.1 Carlito syrichta | reverse complement strand
CCGGGCGTGGTAGCGCGTGCCTGTAGTTCCGGCTACTCGGAAGGCTGAGGCGAAAGGATCGCTGAAGCCCAGCAGGTAGAGGCTGCAGTGGTTGGGAGCGGCCACTGCACTCCAGTCTGGGCGACAGAGTGAGACTCCAACTCAAAAAAATTAAAAAATTAAAAAAATAAAAAATAAATAAATTAGGCACAGCAGGAGATCAACAACAATAAGATGGAACAATTATAACAATATACTGTATTATTGTACTATACTCACCTATTTAAACTGCTGAAAGCAAAATCTTGGAGAAGGGGGGAATATATTACCGATTTTAGTTTCAAACTTAGTTTTCAGTGGGTATACTTGTATTCAGAAGCAAAAATGTTGCTTCTTTTGCATGCTTCTAAAGAAGCATCTTTAACCATTTTTAAATATAAAAACCATAACTAATGCACTCTCAGCATGTAGTTATTCATTTAACTGTGTTTAATTGTGCATGCAATAAGAGTTATTGATAATGCATTCTAGCAACATGACATCTATCTATTCCTTCAAAAAGAAGTTATATCTAACAAGTCTCACCAATTTTCTTAAAAGTTACCAAAAGAAATCTCTCTAGCTCGAGTATGCTCCATTGTCTAAACATAATCCAAATATGGGGGGGGTGTCCAAAAAAAATTAGAATTATTTTTGAAGGGTGAGCCCCTTGTGGTACAGGCTTTCCCCACCAGGTAAGTGTTCTAGGAACCCATCAGCATCAAAGTACCAGCTAGTGTTGTTGTAAGAGGCTGTGAGAGGCTTCGGTGCATTTTTCCTTTTGGAGATTCTTTCAACATTTGCCCATTTCGTGATGGGTAATTTAAAGGAGCAGTGGCCCACACCATTCTATGTGTTTAGCAGTTTTTGACCAAAAATGACATGACCCCCCAGGCCCCGCCCTCCCTGTTCCCCTGATTGAGATCCCAGTAACCTTTTGTTTGTTTGTTTCTCAATGAAAAAATCCTTCAAAGAGAAACATTTTGCCAACGTGGAAGAGGTGAAACAAAAAACAGCAGGAGCACTAAAAGGCATTACAATTGATGAGTTCAAAAACTGTGGGAAAAGCATCTTGATAGGTGTATTGCCTCAAATGGAGAATACTTTGAAGGTGACTGAAGTTTAAACATGTAAGAATACGTACACAATTTTTTTATAAACAAATTCCAGGTTTGGGGGGTCCACCCTTGTATATGAACCTAGGATACCAAAGACTCTTCCACACATTATTCGATAAGCTCAAAATGCTACCAAGAATATCAGCATTTTCTTACTTGCAGTAGTAATCTGCATTGTGGTGGAAAAAACAGGACACATCATAAAACTTTTAAATTTCAACCAGGCTATTAACATTTAAAAAGTAGTACCTGACAATTTTCTTACAATGAGAAAATTAGACCATTTTCCCCCACTGACTTAGCAAATCACCTTGCACATAGGACATACCTTTCTCTCACATGCATTACGGATGCATCTTTTTAAAAAAAAATTCCTCAGTCCTTTTATCTGCCGCTAAAGAGATTTACTGAGGTGCCACCTAGTGGACAAAAATACCACTTGCACCAGTGACTTCACTTTTTTTTCCCTAGTTTTTTAAACTCTTGATGATCTGTGTTGATGAGATTGGAAGGACATAACATGGATTTAATATACCCAATAAGCAGCCATTTTAACATTGCTTAAATTTCATGTTTTTCTGGCAGTTCACTTAACTTACCCTCCAATCACTAGCCCAGGACAGAACGGGTTTCTCAGACATAGCTATTGATAGTTGCTTTACAAGCCCCCTCCCCAACTTGTTTTGTGCTAATTAGCTTTTCTATTCCAAGTATTTGTCTTCACCCATAAGACCCAAGTTAACCTACTCAGCCCTTTGTGACCTTCATGACACAGACAGACCCCACCACCACGGCAGCAATCATGACTAACCCGCCCACCCGTCTGCTGTCCATCACCTGATGTCAATACCTGAGCTTTCCAGCCCCTTCTTGATGATGTGAAGCAGACCACCACCCAATCACCTTAATGACCTTCCCCCATCCAAGGGAAGGGTTAAAAGAATTCAACCACAAGCGGCCGCCGCCATTGCCTTACTAAGCTATGATATGGCCATGTGCTCTTTGAGCTATGGCCAGGTCATGTTTTCTTAAGCTTTTCGGGGAGGTAAGTCTCCTCTTTCTCTCTCTTTCTAATTTAGTTTTTAAATCAACTACATTTTCTAATCTAACTTCTGTGCAATTCTTCACATCTTTCTCACGGCACCAGATCACACACGAGACACCCACACCCCAGTGGGCCTGACCTAACATCCTGGAGGCCCCCACTGGGAGTTTGACCTAACACACATGAAGATCAGTAAAAATTATCTTTTAGACTGGACACAGCGGCTCACACCTGTAATCCCAGCACTTTGGAATGCCAAGGCAGGAGGACTGCTTGAGCCCAGGAGTTCAAGACCAGCCTGTCTGTACAAAAATAAAAACTAAAAAAAGGGCTGGGTGTTGGTGGCATGCACCTGTAGTCCCAGGAACTTGGGAGGCTGAGGTAGAAGGATCACCTGAGTCCAGGAGGTCGAGGCTGTGGTGAGCCATGATCATGCCTCTGTACTCCAGCCTGAGTGACAGAGTGAGACCCTGACTCAAAAAAAAAAATTACACATACAAACACACACAAACACATATACACACTATACACACACATATATACACACATATATTTAAAATTATAATTATATTATAATACAATTATATATTTGGAATATTATAATATTATCAATTATTTGAATACATATTATAGATAACATACATTCAAAATTATATATACTTTTTTTTCAGAGGACAATCTTAGGAGAACTGCAGAGTCTGTCCTATCAAACCTACTCTAGAAGGTTTGCAGGATGAGAGGGAGTGCTGGCCTCTTGCAAATCTACGGCTGCTCCTCATTGCTTGACTAGGAGCAAGGGAGGCACACAGGTCTTGAAAGATGCAAGAGAGGACAGCATTTGCTTGAGGCAAGAATGAGTGATCGCCTCTCTCCCAAGCTGATGAGACCCAGCACCTCAGGAGGCACGGCAACCGATTCTTAGCTTTGTCCAAACACCGTAAGGCTAATGAGGTACATGCTGATTATAAACGGGTATTCTGATTTCGTAATTTGTTACGAAAGCAGGTAACATCACAAAACTCCTTTCTTGAGGAGCCCCGAGACCGATGACATGGGGAAAGTGGACAGGCAACCACCACTGTCCGTTCCTGAGAAGCTGCCCCTGGAGGCCCATCTCTTTTTTTAACCCAAACAAGCCTGGGGGTCAGTGGAGCACAGAGAGTTCAACTTCCTAATTTCCAGAGGTGGTAGACAAGGAGCATAACTAAAGGTCTTCTCAGACTGTATCTGCCGTTCACTGTGCCTTTCCAACAAAGACTGTGAAGGCACCGGTGGAGTGCAGCATTCATTTCTTAGTTGGTCTCCCCATCAGACTAGCAGATTTGCCTCTAAAATTCCTTCTTTCACAACTAAATACTGCTTCCCGTGGACTCATTTTTCTGTTTCAAGCTGTCAGAAATAAAAATTCCAGGTCTAGAACGAAACTCACCCATTTCTTCTCAGTGGGTGAAATATCTACCTAATGCCATGTAATTAGCAGTTTTATAAAACTGACACTTAGGTACCAATCTCCTGCTTTTCACACTTGAATAATTTATCAGCAAAATACATGGCAATACTTTAAGGCTTAAAAACATTTTTCTTCTGAAGCAGTACCTGGAGGAAACTTCTTCCCCCATCTGTCCTTCCATGCTGGAGGAGGTGCAGCCTAAATAGGACCAGAAAAGCAATAGAGCAACTGAAATCTCTCCCTGGGTCTTGCACTTAACTCTTGAGTGCCCAGGAAAGAGTCATTTAATAAACTGTTTCATTTGTCTTAGTTTCCATAAGAGAGGAGAAAACACACTTGTCTGCTTTTACTCTCTAATATTTTTAGCTTAACATTTTTCAAACCTAGAGAAAAGTTGGAATAGAAAAATAAACATGCTTACACCTAGATTTACCAATTGAAAATATTTCTTACAGCTTCTTTGCTATAAATATTTGTGAAATACATACCAGACATAAATGATTTCTTTCAACTTAAAAGTCTTGAGCGGCAAAGCTCCCCACGAGAAGGTGATAAAAGGTTAATAATTCTATGTCGAGCAAGATTTCCTAAGAATACTCTATCAGGAATTAGACTTCTTTAAGAACTCTTAGAATGCAAAAGAGTTCTCATTTTAACATTTTCCAGGAATTGCTTCAATAAGGGAGGTCATCTTAGTTGAGCCCTAGAACCATTCCATTTCAGAGCTAAACCATGCATGTCAAAGGCTCCATTGTAGCCGGGCTCGGTGGCTCAGCCTGTCATCCCGCGCCTTGGGAGGCTGAGGTGAGTGGATTGCCTGAGCCCGCGGGTTCAAGACCCGCCTGGGCAACTTGGCGAGACCTCATCTCTACAATAAATCAAAAATTAGCCGGGCGTGGTAGCGTGCACCTGTAGTTCCAGCTCCTTGGAAGGCTGAAGCGGAAGGATCGCCAGAGCCCAGCGGATCGAGGCCGCGGTGGCTGGGAGCGTGCCACTGCACTCCAGTCTGGGTGACAGAGTGAGACTCCAACTCAAAACACAAAACAAAACAAGGCTCCAATGTATAGATGTGTAAACTGAGCCCCAGGGACACAGCTTCTTATCAGTATTGACTTTTTGTTCATTGCAAATAACACGCTTCTCCTCAAAAGAGGTGGGGATTTCAGAAGAGAAAGTATAGAAGGACAAGATGGAGACTGAAGGAAGCAGGAAGCAGCAGCTAAACAAGGTCAAGGACAGCAGCTGCCCAAACCCACTGACGTGCCCCTCCCCTCAGCAGCACAGCATCAGAGGCCACCGTTGGCAATTCACAACCTTCCACTCCAAATTCTGGAAACTCCCCTCGCCCCCCTCAGCCCTGCATCTCCCTAATTCAGAGATCCAACCTGCTTCCCACTCTGCGAACACTTCTATTTTTCCTCTCTATAGATGACGCTAATGTTTCTTCTGACTATTTATGTCACACAGGTCCCATCAGAGCAAAGATCTGACCTCAGCAAATGAGACTCTACCCGAGTGGTTCTGTAAGATAGCCACTGTTCTAGGTCTACATGGGTGGGCTCTCTTGAGGATGGACGCTTTATGTCTCTGGGGCCATGTTTCCAGAGATGTTATTTTGGTCTTCTGCTCAAGAAATGCAAAAGCTGCTGTTCATAAAACTGTCTCATGCCATTTTCAGAATCCCTAAATCAATAAAAATAATTCAGCGGCAGAATATTAATTTTCAGTGATAGATCTTCTATTGATTGTTTCCTTGGCATACTTCCTGGTCTGGTGTGGTTCCATGGTCAGAGCCACACCCACCAGCTGTTTTGTCATGATACTTATCCGTGATGGCCTTCTAATGCAGAAGCTCACAGCATCATCCAACCAGCCAGCTCCAGCCTTCTATTGTGCCGTTGGCTGTTCTCTGCCTTCTGACCCAAACACAGCCCTAGCCCGTGGATGAGCAGCAGCCTATAGCCAGCCACCAAGTGCTTCATTTGTAAAATTAGGGCACTCGTGCCTCTGTAAAATACTTTGAGATGTTCTGATAAATTATGGCAAGGTACACAATTCCAGTATTGATTCCAAAGTCGCCAGGTTCTCTGCCAGCCCCTGTTACATTTGCAGCTATCTTTTTAATATCGTTTCTCCTTTCTGAGAAATGTGTCCAAAAACCTGACAGGTGCCATTATTTAAAGAGTGTGCAATGCCTTCATCATTTGAGAGTAACAGGTCATTTAAATTCATTTTTATCTGTTCGTTTGCCCCCTTCCATACCACTGCACTAGGACCCAACAGATGGTTAAATCAGGATACTCCCCAGATTAGACTTTCTCGACATGACTGACTACTAAAAAGCGTAAGATAACAGATGTTACCCTACTCAGAATGTATTATATGTTCTATCAAGACATCAGAAACACTCTGAGGTTTTCCCAAACTCTGAAACACATCCAATTTATTTAAATAAACACAAAGAAATGTGACAAAGGAGGAGTGTGTGTGGAGGGACAAAGAACCTATTTACCAACATTTCCTGGGTCTTTTTCCCAAAGTTCTAATGTGTTTAGACAAGTCAGTCATTTAAGGAGTTCTCGTGCTGGAAACATCCATGTACCGAGAATAAAGATACTGTTTATTTTTCACTCCCACCCCAAAATGGTGTCATTAAAAAAAAAAAGCAGAGTGCTATTGCAGAATAATATATTATCTTCACCTAATTCTCAAACAATCAAGCTGCCTGTAGCCATAAATTGTTTCTTCCTGGCCACAGCCAGGCTGAGATTCCTCAGCAGCACAGCCAAGGGGCAGTCGAGCGTTGCTGACATCTCTCTCTCCAGTGCTCAGAGACCAACTGTGAGGGAGCCCAGGTGGCCGCACAGAGAGGCCAACACGAGTCACTGCTGCCTGGCAGATTCTCCGGGCCTCTGCCCAGATCCTGTGCACGCTTGGCCCTCCTCTATTCCAGAAAGCCATCGCCTGGAAAGCCCGCAGTGATACTTTTCCTGCAAATAGTTCCACTTAGAAGAACAGAAGGAAAGGACGTGTGGCCGTTCTGCAAAGGGACAGCAGTGTTACCACAGCATCTGCTCTCATAGGGACGTCATCTGGGGGACCCACCCCAAGCTTTCCCAGTCCTCCCTGCCTCCCTTCCTCCTCAAGCTCAGCCACACATATGGAACAAGATGTCTGCATATGGCCAATACCCTATCACAGTCATCAGAGACTATGATGTTGGGGGGAAAGCAGAAAGAACCATATAGCGGAGGAAGGAGTGGCCCTTCCAGAACTACTCACCAGTGGGCCCAATGCCAGCAACAGCAGAGGAGAAGCCAGGCAGCCCAGACACACCACTCCTGGGGGCAACTGGTGGTTTGGTGGCACTCCTGTTCATGCTTTGGGCCCTGTTAACTAGCTACTTACTTGTTCATCAAACCCATTTCCTTTTGTTTCTGGTGACACTACGAGAATACGTTTCCCAGCCTTCCTTGCAGTGGGAGTGGTAACAAGGCTGAGTTCTGGACAATGGAATATGGACAGATGTGTGTCACTCTTCCAGATATGACCCATGAACACTTCCCACGACATTCTTCCCCTATTCCCTTCTCCCATATACCAATACCCAGGGGTATCAACACCCAGGGGTACCTTGGAGGTGACACAAAGATAGCAGAATTTCTATCAGCCTGAGTCCCTGAGTGACTGCATGGAACACAGCACGGCCCTGCCAAAACAGCCTGTAGGTGAGGTAGAAACAAGCCAGTGAGAACTTGAAGAATATTTGTTCCATCCGCTGGCATTTAATACAACAAAGCAAACTCTAAGGCATCCTGACACATCAACAACTACAGATCTCCCTACAACTAAAACAAAAGTGCACAAGCATTCTCACACCAGACGTCATACAGCTTTAAACAATTTTTTTTAAGAGAGCACCCCCTGGAGACTGGCCAGGCTTATATGAAGGTATACCCAGGTGATGACATTCTGTGCCACCATTAAAAAGGACACAGGAGTGTTGTTTGCTGCTTTGAGAGATCTTCAGATTAAGCTGAAAAGCCGGGCTCGGCCATGTATAAAATGTTTCAAGTATATATATTTCAATTGGATATAGTTTTTTCTGGGACAATCAAGTAACAGATAGCGATAATTATTCTTAGGGAGAGGGATGAAAGAGAGAAGTGAATCACTTTTTCTTTGATATCTTCCTATAGTCTTGGAATTTGATAATATTGTATGTGTATTACTTTTTTATTAAACTATCAACAGGGGCAACAACACTATGGACTATTTAATTGTTTCTTTCCCCCCTCCCCCACCTCGCCCCCGAACGTACATCCCGGTATGAAAAAGTAAACATTACTGCTAAAAAGTAAATCAAGCAGCCGGGCTCGGTGACTCAACCTGTAATCCCGTGCCTTTGGGAGGCCAAGGTGAGTGAATTGACTGAGTCCGCGGGTTCGAGACCCGCCTGGGCAACTTGGCAAGACCTCATCTCTATAATAAATCAAAAAATCAGCCGGGCGTGGTAGTGCACGCCTGTAGTTCTAGCTACTTGGAAGGCCGAGGTGGAAGGATCGCCAGAGCCCAGCAGGTCGAGGCTGCGGTGGCCGGGAGTGGCCACTGCACTCCAGTCTGGGTGACAGAGTGAGACTCCAACTCAAAAAAAAAAAAAAAAGTAAATCAAGCAATGGAAGGAGAATGTCCACAGAATGACTGAGTCTTGTTCCCTCCTCCCAGGACGATTTTCCCCCAAATGAGGACACTACAAGGTGGCTGTAGTGACAGTCACAACGATCCAGTTCTGAATTTGCCCCAGCATCACAGGTGGCCATCAAAGCTCCCTATTTGTTTATTAGAAAAGTGACACGTGGCAAGAACATTTCTAATTAGTAATCACTGTAGAAAGGGCTGCAGAGCAAGCTCCACGTGGGTTCTCTCTCAGATGAACTCATGTGCCTTTCCCTGAGCCCCAAGCTACTTGTCTACACACCAAATCTTGTGGGGCAAGAGGAAGCACTTCGGTTTCAAACTCTCTGGAGAAAGGCACCAGTAAAGAAAAACACAGGGTGAAGTGCACAGATACACACTGACATGCAAGTACAATACAGTCCATCGTGAGGAATGATCTCACCTAATCCTGGGAGAAATTTTGCTTTTAAAATACCTTTCAGAAAAGAAATTCCTCCTCAACCCGCCTGGTTCCCAATAAGCACTGCATAGAAATGCTTCTTACAATTCAGAGTCTGGCTCATCTCTTTTCCGCAGGCTTAATTTCCACAGCAGCAGAGAAAAGGCTGACCCGGGATGCAGGGCACCACATCTAGCAGGAGGCAGAGCTCACTGAGCTGCTCCAGATTTTGTTGAAATCACCTGAACACGATTCCACCGGAACACAGACGTGAAGGCGGAGAAAATGTGTGTTTAAATATTCTGAGATAAATGTCTGTGCTGTGGTATCAGGCGCTACCAAATGTAGGGCACAGAGGCTTCTGCGAACGCAAGTGAGGCTTCTAGAGTACCTTCTGTGGCCTGGCCCTGACCCAGCAAGACGGTGAACACAAAGACCCAACCCTGCTGGGCTGCAAGGCATCTAAATTCTCAAGGAGAGAAGGCGGGTTTAAAATAACTGCAATTAGCCAAACATTCCAACACAATTTTATATATATATATATATATATATATATATATATATATATATATATTTAAAAGCTGACCATTCTTCTTTACTTGATTTCAGCTCTGTATTATCTTTATCTTTGAAGTATTCTGAACCAAAACACAAATAATTTATTTGATGTGGGGCTATTAACATCAGTGTTACCGAGATGTTCAGAAACCAAAACAGCCTCACAAACCAGCGGGCCTGACCAGCCAGCACCAGGAGTCACTAGAGAACACGACCTGTCCTGTGGCATCTTAGCTCCTGCGCTACGTACACAGGAGTGAAGCCCACGAGCCTCAAGAGCAGTCCCGTAAGAAATTACTAACAACCTCAGGCTGCATTTAAAGCTACGCTCCCCGCATCAGCATGCCCCTGGACTGGATGCAATCGAATAATTAGATTCACCTTTCCTGACTCAACAAGCTGAAGACTGTGATGGGGAAGCCAGGAAGGGTGTATCTGAAATTCCAACTCACGGTTGTCTACAGAGTCTAAAACACACTTGGATAAAGAAGGCGGGGGAGGGGACTGGCGTGCTAAAGACCAGGGCAATACAGTCAACAGCATCCTGGGGCGAGTCAACTGTTCTTTCCTAGCATAGCCTCAAGGCAGAGGGAGGTAGATGCTGCCACCTAGAGCTATCTAGGGATATTGGCTTTGATATCAACACAGCCAAGACAAAAGGGCTGAGGGGGTCGAAGTGGAGGACTTCAGAGTCTTAGGGAAGCAGACGCCCGAGGGACACATTCTTTGAGGAACCAGGTCTCCACCTGGCATGGGGAGAGGCCAAGGAGGAAATGCCCAACCAGACAGTGCACCTTCAGCACTGCAGTTCTCATGAGCATGAAAATGTAAATTCCTCTGTGAGGGGAAAGTGGGGCATAGGAATTAGAAAAATGAGATAGAAGAGATAAATGTTTAAAAAATTTAAAAACGAAGAAAAGACAGGAGTATGGGTAGCAATGGTGAGACGCAGCACCAGGACCATGGGTTAGCACCTGCTATAACATGGAAGACCTCAGAGTTCCACCATCAACATTAGGAACTACAGGAAAGGAAAAGAGAGTTAGAGAGAAAGCCAAAGAGGATACTGAAATCAGCCAGGCAAGCAAATCAAAGAGTGATGGAGCTTGGCACAAGACTAGCATCTTGGGGAAAACAGTAATGGAAGAGTGCACATTTGCTACCGCAAGTTACCGGGGTGCACAGACAGAAGCAGGAAATCTATGTTTAGAGAAACGTGGTTAGGAATGGTTGCGTGTTCTTTCTTTCCTTATTATTTAAGAAAATTTTAAAATTTTGCCTATGGGAACTCATCGTCTTTTGATGAAAAACAAACTTTATTTTTTAAGATAAAAAACAAAAATGCAGAAGCTATCTAAACCTGAATTTCCAATTGATCAGGGGGATCTAAGATCCTGAAGGAGGGAGTCAATTAAGCTCTGCTCCATCAGAGACATGTTTTATTTGCCCTGATGTCGGTTTCCCAGTCTTTCCCTCTTAATGAAGAGCTTTCTGCACTGACGGGGCACAGATGAGGCTCATACTTCAGACGCAAGTCTGTGATACCCCGCAGCCTTGTGGGACAGGTTATGAGCTTCCAACTGTAGTGAGAACTGTTGCCATCAGCAACTTCAGCTGCATCTAGTTAATTTCATATCAGATGCAGATTTGTTTAAAATGCCAAACAAGTGGGGACTGTTCAATCCTGCCCAAGCCTCTCCTTGCTCTGACAGGGCGAGGAATCCAAGGGTTGTCAGGCTTGATGGATGAGGGGAATTATCCCTGATGTGCTGTCAGCACCCATCCCCCTTTGAGCATATCCTTTTCATCAGCACAAGAGGCAGAGGATGTTCTGAATGACTCAAGACAGAGACAGTTTAGGAAAACAGCATATGCCCAGCAAAGGGGTGCAGTCGTTAACTTTTCACTGCTTTTGTTGGGCTTGGGACACTGTCAACAAGGAAAAGCGTTTATTACAGGGCACCCCTCTAGAGCTAGCATGGCAGTGGGTGGCATTTATATTTTCACAACCGCAAGCTACAAGGAAGCGTGCTCTCTCCCTTCATAAAATCAAAGCGGTAGCTCCTGAGATTAGCAACAGAGGCAAACCTCCACATGTAGAGGAAGAATGGGACCTCACAACCCCAACTCCTGTCTCTGAAAATATCCCCAGCCTTCGGAGGCCTGCTGCCACCCAGCTCTAGTTTTGTAGGCTGCCGTAAGCAGCGAGTCCTGACTCCGGGAGTGGCAATGTCCAGGGTTGTTTCACAAAACTCCATGAGAACTACTCACATCAGCCTCGGTGGAAGACCAGGCTAGGAGTAGAACGCAGAAACCCGATGGCTGAAGACACAACTAAACAATATTAGGAATGAAATACTGTGCCTTTCTCTCCCCACAACTGACAACCAAAAAGGACTAAGATCACATAAAAGGAGCTGAAGTTTCATATTTTCCACAAGCGATAATTGGTTTCCAAAGAAAGAAAAGAAGTTGTTTCCAGAGATAAGAAAATGTTAAAATGAGGGAAGTCTTTTAAATGTATGTGAAAATAAATTTAACTACAAGAGTTATAAGGTTCCCCTACCAGCCCTCCTAGATGATAAACATATCATGAAACTACAGAAATTAGATTATGTGATATAAATACAGAAAGACAGTCAGATCAAAGGAACAGATCAGAGTCAAGAAACAGATCTATAAAATACTTAAGAATTTAGTGTTGCTAAATGTAGTATTATGGATTTGTGGGGAAAGAGAAGTTGTTCAATAATAGTGCTGGAATAACAGTCTATCTCTTGGGAAAAGAAGACACTGACCTGCTCTTTTACTCTTTTCATAAATAAGTTCCAGATAAATTAGAGATTTAAACACTAAAAATTAATCCATTAAGATATAAGAAAAAACAAGATCCTATTGTTAAAATCTAAGAAGAAAAAAATATCTTTCTAAGCACAGCATGAGATCCAGAAGCCATTCAAAATAAATAAAATAGACAAACCTCTGGCCAAACTAATTCAGGAAAAAGAAAGAGTGAGAAAGTGAGAAGACATAACTAAACAATATTAGGAATGAAAAAGAACTCAAAACCGAAGATGTCACACAGAATAAACAGATAATTTTAAAACTTCAATAATCAAATTTCATAAAATCATAAAGCACCAACTGATGAAAGAAAAATAATTTTAAATCTGAATAGGCCTATAATCATTAAAAGTGTGGATCAATCAAAAGTCCCCCTCCCCACAAAGAAAATATCAGGACCAAATGCCATTCTAAATAACATTCAGAAGAATTAGAGATCGATCGATTCTTACACAAACTCTTCCAGAGATTAGAAAAAGAAGGAACTTTCCCTGTAGTTGATAAAATTATTGTTGAGCAAATACTATCTCCCACTCTGTCTCCACTTTTCTGCCCATTCATGCCAGACTTAACTCAATGACTTGCCTTGACCAGTGGGCAGAAGCGATACTGTGCCTTTCATAAGTCTAGTTCTTAAGAAGTCGTGTTTCTGCCCACCACTCCAGGAATTTCCAGACTCCAGTATGTGAAGAACATCTGACAAATAAGTGCTGCCCTTCGACCAGATCACAGACTAAGACACATAGACCAGACAGGAAACTGCCCTATAGTTTGGATGGTAAGCCACATCAACCACAGCAGTGCTATCCCTACCAGCCCACACACCCATAGCAACAAATACTTATTGATGCATGCTGCCGAGAAATTGTGATTTATTATATAGCATTATTGCAGGAATAGTTGGCTGATATACATTCCTAATTTATTTTGCTCAGCTAACATAACTTTGATATTAAAATCACACAAAGATAGTACAAGAAAGAACAACTACAAGCTAATGCCACTTACAACCATGGATGAAAAATCCTGAACAAAGTATTAGTAAACTGAATGCAGAAATGTATTTTATAAGTTATCTACTGTGACAGTGTTGTATTTTTCTGAAAATGTAAGATTAATGGCCATCAACAAATGCAGAAAAAGCATTTGATAGACCAAACACACACACACACACACACACACACACACACACACACACACACACACACGTAAGAAAAGAGACATTCTTTACCCGATGCAGAGGCTAAAAAACAAAAACAAAAAAGCAAGCCCATAGCATTTATCATACTCATTATAAAATGCTGCAAGGATTATCTTTATGGTGAAGAATAAGACAAGGGTGTATGGTATCACCACTTCATTTCAACTTATTCCTAGAATTCGTGATTAGCAAAGATAAGAAAAAAGAAATAAAAGCTTTAAAAACTGGAAAAGAAGAAAGCAAAACTGCCGTTATTTGCAGATCATCATTGTCTATACTCCCTCTTCCTCCAAATCTACAGACAAAAATCAGTCAAAATTAGCAAGCTTAATTAACTTAAGAAGTAATAGATAAAAGTCAATTGAATTCCCCTACATTAGCAAACTGCTAGAAATGTTTGTTTTTAAAAGATGCTATTTAAAGTTCCTAAAAATAAATCTGACAAAGGATGTATAAATTATTTAAAAAATAATAAAAACTTATTGAAAAACATTAAAGAAGTCCTAAGTATATAGAGCAATATACTGTTCTGGAATAGTAAAACTCAGCATCATAAAAATGTCAACTTCCCCAAATTGATCTACAGATTTAATGTAATTTTAATCAAAATCTCCACTAGCTTAGAATTTCACAAGCAAATTTAAAAAGAAGATAAACCTGCCAAAAAGAGGCAATGCTCTTGAGCAACAATGACACAAGGGAACATTCTTGACCAGTTATTAAAGCTTGTTAAAGTTATAGTAGTTAGGAAAGTGTGATAATGGCACAGAGACAGACAAATTGACCAACTACAGAATAAAAAGCACTGAATTAGACTCATGTATATAGAGAAACATTAAAAGAATGTCTAGTACTTAGTGGTTTGCGCTGATAGGAATTATGTCCTTTAACTACCACAATAATGCTGCCAGGATTAACCATTCTCATTTTACTAATGGACACATCAGGGCTCCATGAAGTTAAGTGACAACTGTCCAAAATTACAGAGCCAAGAAATGTCAGTATGAGAATTCAGTCCAAAGTTTCCCAACCTCTAATATGCCCATCTTTCACATCTTTCACATATTCTGCTATGTTTTGAGTAACAGTTAGTAAACAAAGCAAGACAAAAGGCCTAAATGCTAACAATGACAGCAGCCCCCCAAAACACTGAATAAAAATCTTAGCAGAAAAATACGCACAACAAAGTATACACCAGCAGAATCACGCAGTAATCATTATAAGAGGGGTCAAGAAGAAATGTTCTTCCCTTCTGAGAACATCACTCTTGAGCCAGACAATGAGTCCACTTAATTGGAAAAGGTATATTGCATGTCCTAGAGAATTAAGGTCATGGCACACAAAGTGTTCGGCTGACTTATGTGGGGCAAAACTGGAAAAACAAAACAATACCACACACACTCAAATTAGAAGAGAAGGGCAACCCTCCCGGGTCCTCTCCCACTGTGGGAGCTTTATCAGTCTTCTCAATAAATCCTGCTTTCTCAAAAAAAAAAAAAAAAAAAAAAAGAAGAGGAACATACACTATCACTTTCAATAAAAAAAATGTATATTCAAAACTAGAAAAAACTATAGAGACCAAAACTCTTGTCTTCAGACAGATATGGCCTCCAAGTCATCAGACAGAGCCACGTTTAACACTTTAAGTATACAAGAAGTGGCAAGGATTTAAAGTTAATGATAGAAACATTATTTTTTAAAGAACTATAAGAGAGGGTAAATTAGGAACACCATGTCCCATAAAGTTTGTTTCCAAAGAGCCATCATTCTCTGGTTGGGCTCTCGAATACTTAGTTTAGTTATGTGAAATTCCTATTAAAATGTTTTATGTTCTCAGCTCACTTAATAGCTTGATTTTTTTTTTCTAGTAGTTTGTTGATGCCTAGCTTCTATGAATACAGACAGAATCATGCTTTAAATAAAAATGAAATACAAGAAAAATGGTATTTGAAAGAATGGAAATCAAATTAAAAATCTAAATTGCAAATAGTCTAACATGTATAAGAAAGCTAAATTAGAACTCTAAGAAATGCTGAAAGGGAATATATTTTTAAGGGTCATAAACCAAATGATAATATTAATTGCAATAAGAAGGTTTATTTAAATGAAAAGCCTAAAACTAAGGATTTCCTAAGCAATGTTCCTAATTTATATTCTCAACATGCTAACATTTGTATCTTTCTTTTACATAGCTAACCAATTAGAGCATATTTCTAAGGAACTAATTTTATTTGCTGGCAATTATTTGTTATCTTAGCTATAATTCTGCAGCTTTTCAAGCAACAAATGAATGTCTTACATCTGGAGAAGAAAACACAAAAAGTGATGGTATGATGTTTGAATACATGCAATTACTGGTATGTTACATTCTAATTAACATAATTAGCTTTGATACAGTTCTCACAATAACTGTCAACACTTGTGTCAATTTAGTGGCAGTTAATGACATGTGTAACAGATCTGCTATTTTTTCCACTTAAAAATAAAGTAAACCTTTCCAAAAAAGAAAAGACAGACAGTCTCAATGAATATTTAATTCTCTTTTTAATCAATAAAGCTTCACCCTACAAGGTTTAGAAGGCAGACCTTATGGTTTATTCTAGGGATCTAAAAATCGGGGTATGGGCATCCCAGTGATGCATAATATAATCATCTGTGGTTTAGGAAAAAGATAATAGAACATCAATTTTCATGTTTTACATTTCTTTTTTGTTGTTGTTGTTGTGAGTTGGAGTTTCACTCTGTCGCCCAGGCTGGAATGCAGTGGCACGCTCATGGCCACCCCAGCGGTCAACCTGCTGGGCACGGCAATCCTTCTGCCTCAGACTTCTGTAGCCGGAACTACAGGTATGCGCTACCACATCCAGCTAATTTTTGACTTATTGTAGAGATGAGGTCTTGCCAAGTTGCCTGGGTTGGTCTCAAACCCACGGGCTCAGGCAATCCACTTGCCTCGGCCTCCCAAAGTGCTGGGATTACAGGCTGATCCACCGAGCCTGGCCTACGTCTCATTTTTATTGGTTTTAGAACCTTACATAAGTCAATATTCAGGCTGATACTCCGCTGATAAACACTAGTATTGACGGCTAAAACACTTCCTTACAGATTGGTAAACAAACACTCAAAGTATACCCTATTTTTCCCATCACTTAGCCCAGGGACTTCCTAACACTCTTCACAATGTGGCAACTAAATTGTTAACACCTGGCAAATTCAGTTACCTCCAGATTCCTGCTGATATTCTACAGTAAATGTCCTTTTCTAATGGTTTTGTAGTGAAGACTCACAGACCTGTTGAAATATTTTTAATATCACCTCTAAGCACATCCAAATCACTTTAAAATACATTCATGCATTAGGGAGGCATACTCAAAAAATGTTTTTACTGATAAAGGGAGCCAGAAAAAATGTGAGAAGCCCAACAGGCATCCTCCAACTCCGTTACACCTAAGGCAAATGACAGCAAAAGTTGGCAAGGGCAAGAAAAAGATAGCAATATTAACACTTTTCGTAAAAAAAAAAAAAAAAAAAAAAAAAAAAGATGCTAATATTCTAAAGGTCCAAATACAGAGGTGCTGTGATAGTGGTGTACAAAATGTCATTTTTTTTTTTTTTTGAGTTGGAGTCTCACTCTGTCACCCAGACTGGAGTGCAGTGGCATGCTCCCACAGCCTCGACCTGCTGGGCTCCGGCGATCCTTCCGCCTCAGCCTTCCAAGTGGCTGGAACTACAGGCCTGCGCCACCCCGCCCAGCTAATTTTTTGATTTATTGTAGAAATGAGGTCTCGCCGAGTTGCCCGGGCGGGTCTTGAACCCGCGGCATCAGGCAATTCACTCACCTCAGCCTCCCAAAGCACGGGATTACAGGCTGAGCCACCGATCCCAGCCAAAATGTCATTTTGAAAGACAGCAAGACTTCTGTACAAGTCATATTTTTGATACAAAAAGAAGATTCAGGAAGCCAGAATCCTAATAAGTCTTTTGTGTAACCCAATGAGAGGTATGAAAAGAAAGAAATTGTAGATTTTTTTGGGGGGGAGGGTCACTTTTAAATTTTTTTAATGGCACATCTCTTGAAGTTTACTCCATTGAAAATGTTATATTATTTTCATAGCTTCTGGTTTCAAATAAGCTTCATGTCTGACAAATTATCCTGCAGAAAACATAGTAAATGCAGTTATCTGAAAATAACCATAAAAAAGCTTATCTTTACAAGGCGAGCTTCATCAGTTCTATAAACCATAAGCTTCAGATATGTATTTAATAAAACTTAAATTCCTTGATTAATAAACTAATAATTCATCTCCTCTTGTCCAAATGGTAATAATAGTTAACATTTATGGTGCTCCCCTTATGTGTTCCAAGTGGTCATCCTGATTTGTGTGATTCTAGCAACAACCACGTAAGATAGGAACTATCAATATTCCCATTTTTCAGAGGCACAGGAAGGTTATGTTCTTTGGTCAAGGTCACACATGTAGTAAGTAGTAAAATCAAGATTCCAACCCAGTCAGTCAATGCTCTTAAACATTAAACTGTATACAATAATTAAATTACAAATCAAGTGCTTGTAAAAAGGATCACAATGTAGATAAGGGGTACTATAGAGCATGTCATCTCTGGGCAAGGGATAAGGGGTGACCCAAGGTGTATCTGTTCTATCCATAAAATGCTCCAATTCCAGGATTCATTTTTAATAACAGGGCTCTCAAATGACAATTAAAATGTAGAGCGGAGCTATGGACACAACCAAATATAAGTTCAAAACCAAATGTAATGATATCTCACGTAGTGTCACTTCAAAGGGGCTGCCCGGTGACAACTCTAGATTCACATCTTCAATGGCTACAGCTCATTTTCTGGGCTCTTTAGGCATTCAAGCCATTCGAGGATGATGGGGAAGGGGGAGAAGACAAGCAAAGAGACCCTGATAGTCCTATATAACTACATGGTGAAATACTTTGATTCAGATATGCACAATTCCAAGAAGGGTCATGTAACCCAGGATGGGATGGGGGGGAGGGGTGGCAGTTAAGAGGTCAAGGAAGAGGCAGTGCATAAGCTAAAATACAGACAGGGAGTGGCCAGCAGAACGTGGAGAGTTGTGTAAAGAACTTTCTTTCCAGAACACGGAAGTGCAGGGGAAAAGGAATCTGATGACCTTTGCGTATGAACCACTACCATCAAAGTCACCTTGCCAAACTTTAGAAGCACTTCAAGACAAGAAATCCTCCACCTTCCATCAAGTGAATGTGTCAAGGAAATGGGTGTTTTCCAGAAAATGGGGGAAAAAACCAGAAGTTTCTTCAAGTTTAATTAATGGTTTTTAAATTAGA
Source organism: Carlito syrichta (assembly GCF_000164805.1). Lineage (NCBI taxonomy): Eukaryota > Metazoa > Chordata > Mammalia > Primates > Tarsiidae > Carlito > Carlito syrichta. The sequence goes on along the minus strand of NW_007248569.1, from coordinate 401,836 downwards.
ACCTGGCTCATATTATCAGGTTAAAACATCACTGCAAGTGTCTAGGAACCAAAAAATAGATAAAAGTGCCCAACTTGCACAAACAAACAAGGAAAAAAATAAATGTTTACCTAGCCAAGTGCCCCTATAAGCAAAGCAGGGCATCTATAATCAAAGAAAAACAAGTTGGTTTCAAGCAATGAAGAGCTATTTCACAGTTTAGAGTTCTCAAAGAGGCATTAACTCTTGCAAAAAGAATGGTAAATGTGTACCCCATTTTCTTATGGTTATATAGAAATCCATGACATATCAGAACCCAGTTTTTACTCAGTAAAGGAATTCTACATTCAAAACAATAATGTATCTTCAATTCTTAAATTATGATATATACTATCCAGGGAACAATTTAAGTTTTAGTGGTGGATCACCTTGGATAGAAAGAAAGGTACAGACACAAAGAAAAATGGGTGAAAGAAAGACAGAAGGGCCAGGCTCGGTGGCTCAGCCTGGCATCCCGCGCCTTGGGAGGCTGAGGTGAGTGGATTGCCTGAGCCCGCGGGTTCGAGACCCGCCTGGGCAACTCGGCGAGACCTCATCTCTACAATAAATCAAAAAATCAGTCGGGTGTGGTGGCGCGCACCTGTAGTTTCAGCTCCTTGGAAGGCTGAGGTGGAGGGATCGCCCGAGCCCAGCAGGTCGAGGCTGCGGTGGCTGGGAGCGGCCACTGCACTCCAGTTAGGGCTACAGAATGAGGCTCCAACTCAAAAAAAACACAACAAAAAGAACCCCAGAAGGAACAGAAGTCCAGGCTCCGAGGAAACAAACTTCAAGAAGCACTAAATCTTGGAACAATGGCCAGTCCTAGTGTGAGGTCAGAATTAGCAAAACCTGAAGGAGGGCTTTTTGCCCCTGCATGGTATTTGTAAAAATGCCTACCACTACTTAGCACTCATTATTTAAGTTTTTTTAAATGGAGGTTGATATACCATGAACAATAAAAGAAAGGATCTAGTATAGCACAAAAAACTAAATGGGATGTTACCACACTGCTTAAAAACAAATTAATCCCGTGTCAGATCCCAAAAAAATGATCTCACAATCCAGTAGGCCATTACAAACATTCAGGCATTGAGTCCAACAAAAATACAGACTTACTTCTTTTTGGCTAAAAAAGAAGATACCATGCTTTCCTGAAGATACCATGCTTTCCACCTTGGAGACTTCCTAAGTTAAAAGGAATCACTGATTGGGTGGTTGAAGGCTCCGTCCACCTCGTACAGGCATCCTTCTTACCGAGAGAGAAAGATGGTGGTGGTGGTGGTGATAGTGTTCTTCTGGGATTCAGATTAAGTCAGAACTTATTCTATCCCTGATATTCAGGAGCCTCTGAGTTTCCCTGTAATCCTTTGTCTTCCTGACTATCCTAGAAACATCATTTTTTTGAGTTGGAGTTTCTTGTCACCCAGGCTGGAGTGCAGTGGCACACTCATGGTCACTGCAGCCTCAACCTGCTGAGCTTAGGTGGCATTTCGGCCTCAGCCTTCCGAGTAGCTGGAACTACAGACGCATGCCACCACACCCGGCTAGTTTTGTGATTGATCATAGACGAGGTCTCACCGAGTTGCCTAGGTTGGTCTGGAACTGCCAGGCTCAAGTAATCCTTTTGTGCTGGGATTACAGGCTGAGTCACTGCACCTGGCCAAAACACCATATTAAGAAGAAACACTACTGTCCCTCACACTATCCACCTTTATCTACCACCCCTCATTCACCTCACTGTATACAAGTTCCACTAGGCCTTGAAGCTTGCCTAACCAAAACTTACTCTACAATTAAAACTCTGTTCAAGTTGCAAAGCTTTTCCAGAAACCCACAGGTCAAGTCATCCTTCTGTTTCTAGGAATTCTCAAGCTGCAAATGATACAGCATGTTATCATCTTCTACCTTGCTCCCTGACTTCTCAGATGTCCTCTTTCAATTAGTGTATAACCTCCTTAACATCAAGAATATATGTCAGACATATTTTTTATAGATTTTAATACTAGCTGAATCATAGAAACTCCATGAATAGTCAATTAACTGATAAATGAGCGTAATGGGAAATACTCTGATTCAGAATTCAACACTAGGTTGAAGCTATGGGGACCAATGAACCAGGAATAAGTAAAATGACCAATACTACCATTATACTAATTACAAAAGTATGCCTAGAAAAATAAGGTAAGAAAGATATTGAAGGGTGTTACATTCTCGGAGCCACAATCACCAAGGAATTTCCTAAGAATTACCCTTTTACTAAAAGGATAGTTGTTCATCTTTCCCAAGACAGGAAATGTTACATCCCTTCCTTTCATAAACCACTGTACGACTACATTATGTTTCTTGGTTTCTTCTGAGCTGCAGAGTCCTTTTGAGAATAAGACAGCAAACAAGCAGATGCTGATATTTTACCACAGGAGCAACAAGACACCAGGAAGAACAAGCTGTGCCACTCAGCAGTCCAGCAGGATGGGACCCTCCATAATGCCAGGGGTGTCCTCTAATGGCAGCCGTGACCTGTATCTGAATCATCTCTTTAAACACGAAACCCAATAAAATCCTGACATCCCAATCATTCAACTAGTTCAGGCATCAGGAAACAGCACACCAGGAGCCTCAGGAACAATAGATACAGAATTAAGATCTCCTCAGTATTCATTAAGAAACAACCGGGCGTGGTAGTGCACGCCTGTAGTTACAGCTACTTGGAAGGCTGAGACGGAAGGATCGCCGGAGCCTAGCAGGTCGAGGCTGCGGTGGCCGGGAGCGGCCACTGCACTCCAGTCTGGGCGACAGAGTGAGACTCCAACTCAAAAAAAAAAAAAGAAACAACCATCTTGTAAGTACTAACTACAACCCTTGCACTGTCCTAGGAGCTAAAGATACAGCAAGGTGCAAACATTTACCACCGTCTGGGTCATCTCTTTATGCAGGGACCAGTTGGACAGCTCCTAAATAGATACAGCCATTGGAAAAACAGATAATAAAGGAGCCCTATGCTTTAACACACAGAGATGTGTAGTCACATGCGTAGTATTGCTGTTATAAATTTGTTTTGCTCCCCTCTGTGATGGCAAGTAAGTAAAAGAGGGCATGCATTTCTATTCCTTAAATTCCACAAAGTATGTACGGGTACCATTCACCTCACTGACTGTCAAATGCCTTTGATAAGAAGACATCCACACTTGACTGGTCCATCCAGGAACACCCACACAGACAGCCATGCAGAGACTTGCTCCAGCTGGGGCCCCGACCTTTCCAAGAGGACAACATATTTAATCTTTGCGAAATAAGGAGAAGAAAATTTAAGACAAGAGGGGTTTTAAGTGACTGATCAGGGCAGAATTTTATTTTAGAAAAATAATCTCTTCCAAAATATGTAATTCTTCATTCGTTAATAGACTGAATCACAATGCCCTTCATGTGTCTGATAATTATCCCTCGGGCACCAAGCAGGTTTAGAGTAAGAATGTGTAGTTAGAGTATCTCTTCACAAAGACAGTAGTTGGATTACAGTGAGGATTTTATACTTCATTCTTAAACTGATCTTTGATTTACAGACTCATGTTAAACCTGCTACTCTGTGGATGGGCCCAGGTGAGCCTATAATGAGATTTATCTTCATGGATTAGGCCTGACCTATAATAATCTGCTCAGGGCTCCCTATTGCTATTTCAGCACTGAGTTATGAAAATTCATCCCTTCACTATAAACAGAATCTAGCTCAGAGGGTAATAACTAAGAGATGTATTACTCCTGGAATACAAGCACTCCAGAGACTCTGATTATAATGTCCACAGCTGAAGGCACTATTTCACCATTGAGATTACTACTTTCCAGATGAAAAAAATTCTGAACTGTGGAATAATGCCTTCAGCTACACACACTGTAATCACACTCAGCAGTTCCTGTATCCCAAGAGCAATACAGGTTACCAACAGTTGGTTTGGCAAGCTGATTTAGGGAACAGAAGGGAGATGTCAGGGGAAGAAGCATAGATAACCTGAATTTCATATTTGCTTTATCTGCTGGCTCTAGCGTAAGAGTTCAATGTGCTCAATAACCATATCAGCGTCACTAAAGCATACCTTTAAAAGAGTCATGATTTTTTACCAAACAAGCCGGCAAAGTTTTTAAGAAGCCTACACTGACTGCTGACCAGAGTGCAGTGAGATGTGCTGTCCCAATACAGAAGTATAACCTGTACAGCATTCCTAGAAACAATCTAGCAAAAACTATGGAGAACCTCAACAACATTCATAATCTTTGCCCCAATAATCCCACTCCAAGAATCTACCAGAAGAAATAATTAGAGGTGAACAAGAGCTTATTAAAAGTCCACTCACCACAATTATTTGCAGTAGAAAAAACCTGGAAATAATCTGAAGGGGGAAATGGTTTAATAAGTTATGACAAATCTATAGAACATTGGAATATTATGCAGTCTTTAAATTGAGTCATAATGGCCACGGAGAAATGCTAATTCATAGATGCATTCTACAACTTTTGTTAAGCAACTTATCCAAGGGCATTCAAACTGTTCCTGTATCAATATTTAACAGACACTCTCTTGGAGTTAACTAATTGGACTTCAGATCAGGTTTTTGAGCTATAAGGCTAATGAAGTATTGATATAATATTAAATGACTGCAAATAAAATCTGTGCCCTAAATAAATGCTGACATTATGTCTCTACATTCTGAATGAATTAAAGAAGAAAAATACACTTTTGCATACGTTTAGTAAATTTTCCTTGACTCCTGATAATGCATTTTTTGCAAATGGAAAAGATGAATATTCATCAAGGCTCTCTGAATAAATTACAGTTTAAATAGTTTAGTTTTAATATTTATAGTACATCATAAAATATAATTTTTTCATTAAAAGAAATGGATACAGTGTCAAAAGACAGCCACTAAAGAAACATAAAATTATACCACTTAACCTAATATTTAAAAGTTAAAAAACAGTATTTGGAATTTCGAGTAAAGACAAGGAAGTAAGAAACAACAAGCTAGTCCACCATCATGAAAGGTAAAGACAAAACGGTAAAGCTCCCACCTGAAATCAAATTATCTAACAAAAAATGCTTGTTTTCCTCCCTTCTGATAATACCATCCCAGCTACACTTAGCTCTCCACCTCCAAGAAACATTTTTCCCACCAACTTCAATAACACTGATGACAGCATTTCTTGAGTGACAGGTACCGTGCAAAGTACTGCACAAGACTTTACTCATTTAATCTTTACAATAACCCTATGAGGTGACTATAACCATTAGTCCCATTTCACAGGTGAAGGAACTGAGGCTTATCACCCTAACTGAGGTTAATAAATGGAAGAACCTGGAGTTGATCTGAAGCAGCCCATATTCTTAATCGCTCTGCTTTTCCTTCTCATTTTCATTTTCCAACTGAACAATTGCAGCTTAATTCCTGGATAAGGTTTCTATAGTTAATTTCTCTCTGGCTTTGAAGAATAGCTTCTTAGTTAGGCTCCATAATACAAGCCAAAATAAATTTATCACCGATTAAAAACAAAAACATCAATATACAGGAATGCACTCTAGGGCACTGAAAATGTACAGAAAAGAAATACAGGTGCATGCGTTCCACAAGTTCACCGAGCACCTACTAGGTGCCAGGCACTATTCTAGGCACTGGAGAGATAACTGAGAAAACAGAATTATCTCTGCTTTCATGAAACTTACATTACGGTAGTAAGAGCCAGATACTAAAATAAGCAAATGATGTAGTATACTGGAAAGGGACAAAGCTATGGAGAAAAATGAAAAAGGTGAGGTGTGCAACAGCAATAGAGGGAACAGTCTGAACAGGTTGGTCAAGGAAGACCTCAGTGACAAGGGGTGTGAATGGGGCCTTCACATAAGCCAAACGGATGAGGCGTGGGTTCCAATCAAACAGAAAATTCGAGAAAATACTGGAGACTAGTTTTTACAGTGCTTTTGCCATCCATCTATTACTCCAAAGTGCAAAAGTGAGTATTTCTGATGACGGCCACATATGCCATTTCTAAACTTCAGTCATCAAAGCTTACAACCTTATTTTCCTACAAAGAAATAAGTTACCACTGGTCCGGCTTTTGCCCCCCTGAAATTTCCATCTTTCTTGTCAGAAAACAGCATCTGTATAAATCCCCCTGCTTTTGACGACTATGACTTCTTTGATAAACTACCCATGTGTGTGGGGAGGGACAGAAAGACAGAGGAAGCAAATGGGAAAATGAGTTTTCCTTCTTCAGATTAATGTATATGAAGTATACATCTGACACTTCATCAGCACTCCCGGCTGGTGTCCCAGCAGGCGGACACTGGCTGAGCATGTATTCTGCCAGCTACCAGGCTACTTAGGATGAATTGGCAACATGCCATTTATCTGAAATGCCCAATGTGTCTGGGAGAGGGAACACAACTACATTTAGCATTGCCAAGGAAAACTAGATACTTCAGGCTAGGAATTAATCTCCTCCTTGAGAAGGTAGTTAGTATTACCTTCAAGCTTGCCTATGGCATTTAAATCACTATAGGTCATGCATTCACTAAAATTCATATCTAACAAACCTCAGGGCTTTCATTTATATCTTACTAACATATTAATACTTCTCAGGTTGAGGGGCTACACTTTTCTGAAACGTATGTTGGCTGCAACTGAGCAGAGAATTATTATATCACGTGTAACGCTGTCATCTGGACATGCACCACTTTGATTCCTTATTTTTCCAGTTCCTCCACACTTGAACACACATATCCCTTCAACTAAGTTATTTAATGAATCATCAAAACGTTTAAACCCATGTGACCGCATGACTGCTTAAAAGCAGAGTAATGAAATTTCCTTGAACATAGACACGGATAATCTCTTCAAAATTTTGCCACTGTATTTTTTGAGCAGTTATGTAGAACTAAACGGAATTTGGTCTATTACATGAACTCTGAGGCTAATTGCAATTGGAAGATGCACACTGAACAGCAACACCATAGGGGTTTTAGATGGATGGTCTTATTAGGTCACCCATTACAGCATGCAGAATTACACCATCACTCTCACCTTGCAACTAAAGGAATCTGTCACTTTTCCATGAGTGTTTGTCCCTTCAACATTATGTACTGAATGCCTCCTACATGCAAGGCATTATGCTAAGAGTCGTGAGGAGTAGAAAGAAAGTCAAATCAGACAAAGAATTCTGCCCTCAGAGAACTTGCAGTTTAGCAAGGAAACATTAGGCATAAACACAAAGAACAAAAACAAAAGTTTACCATGATAAATGTGAAGGGAGTTGGGGGAAGGATGATCAGAGCTCTAAAACTGAGGCCATGGGTTAGGGATAGGAAGAAGGAGGAGAAGACGAATCTGTGTGAGGAATGTTCTATCGCACAATGCACCTCCATAAACATCACCGTGTTTGGAAGAAGGAAAAAAAAAGGAAAAAAGGAAAAGAAAGAGTTCTGAAAGGTATACATTCCCATCTGCTCAACACCATTCTCTATCAAATCTGTTTGCTGAAATTGGCAGATATAACTTAAATATAACCAATCCAAATGTGGTAGAACCGGGAAACAGATTAACTTTAATGTTCCTTTAGCTGTATGACTTTACAAAGGGTACCAAAAGGCCCGGCTCGGTGGCTCAGTTTGTAAACCCAGCATATTAGGAGGCTGAGGCAAGTGGATTGCCTGAGCTGGCGGGTTCGAGACCAGACTGGGCAACTTAGCGTCTCTACAATAAATCAAAAAATTAGCCGGGCATGGTAACGCACACCTGTAGTTCTGGCTACTTGGAAGGCTGAGGCGGAAGGATCGCCAGAGCCCAGCAGGTCAACACTGGGGTGGCCATGAGTGTGCCACTGTACTCCAGCCTGGGCAACAGAGCGAGACTACAACTAAAAAAAAAAAAAAAAAAAAAGGTACCAAAAGCTGGAAAGGTCAAGATCATTACTATGTACTTGAGTGACATGTAGAAATAAGTGACATGGCATAGAAATCTGGACACATCAACAATAAGGTGTTCTGCCTGGTAGCTCTGCTCTGGGGGGTTGCTTTTAACACAATAGAAGGTGGGGGGGGAATCATTTTCCATAGATTACAACTATGAATTAATGAAACTTCTAAAGGGAAAGATATGATGAGTGTTAAATTTTAAAATTTTGCTTTCTAGTGTAAATAGCCAATCACATTCTGGCTTTCTGCTCAAGCTTATCTACAATATGATACTAATAACAGAAATATTAATACTGTTAACATTTGAGACTTATTATATGCCAGGTACTGTTTTAAGTTTGCTTTACATAGTATTTCACCACTTTCCCCAGTTTTAATCTTATGTAAATACTATAAACATAAAAACTTGCAGGAGGACAAGTTAATACTTTAAGTAATTCTTATAAGAATGTCATCTGATGCTTTTGGGGGGGATAATCTTCTCCTGTTTTCTATTAATAGTTACCTTTATATAACATCCTGTCACCAAATATCTTAGGTCACCCACCCTACATGCATTTCATCAATGAATAAATCAGTTTGTTTCTGGTTATGTGACTACCAATATTAGGTAATAAGATATATTACTTTGTGACAGTGTTGTTTTAATCAGAATTATTTACTTGGCAATATAGGATCTCTATTTACATGTGAAGAATAATATTGCAATGGCTAAAAAAACACTTCTATTAATAAAAAAAAAAAATCACAGGCCGGGATCAGCAGCTCAACCTGTAATCCCAGCACTTTGGAATGCCGAAGCGAGTAGATTGCCTGAGTCCACGGGTTCAAGACCAACCCAGGAAACCTAACAAGACTTCGTCTCTACAATAAAAAAAAAATTAGCCAGGCATGGTAACACACCTGTAGTTCCAGCTACTTGAAAGGCTGAGGCGGAAGGATCGCCAGAGCCCAGCAGGTCGAGCCTACAGTGGCCTGGAGCATGCCACTGCACTCCAGTATGGGTGACAGAGTGAGACTCCAACTCCAAAAAAAAAAAAATCATGAATTGTGAGGTGTTTTTTCTCTTTCCTTAAATAATAGTAAATGATAAGAGTAAAACAAGCTGTTAATACAATTGCTCAAGGAGAAAAAGTCACTTTGAACTTGGGGATGGGATACTACCTACCATCCTTTTAACTGTATCTTTAAACATTAAGCTCTAATATTTTCATGAGAGGAAAAAAATGAACTTTGGTTTAAATAGTCAATTTTGAAGTCAGAAAATGTCCTGAAAGAAACTTATTTGGAGATACTCATTCTACACATTCAGAATCTTCATTATTCCAAAAGGAGAACCAGGAAATTCCAGAGTTGAAAGGGACTTCACAGACTGTTTAATACCTCTTCTCATCCTGCCGGTGCAGAAGAGGTGATAGAATTTGAGAAACTTAGTGACTTACCAAAGTTAATATAGCAATTTAATGGCAAAAGCTGGACTAGAGTGTTGACTTAAATCAAATCTCTGTGCATTATTACCTGATTCGCAAATATTCAACATAATTTATCACCAACACATTACAAGATACCATAATATATTGACATATATTATTTGCATCTTCATCAATAAAAGGTGTTTAAAATCTATTTCCATGCCATACAACCCTACCACCAATGCAAAAGTATCTTGTACAGACTTCTAAGCTGAGCCTAAGGTTAAAGCAAAAAAGTAAGGAGCCCACCAGCAAAATTAAAAACAAAACCAAAAAAATCCTGGTAAGCATCATGTTAAAAATAAAGGTCTACATTGATGGAAAAAATAAGAATGTGCAAGTCCATGCTGCTAACAAATACACAAATATGCATGCTGTGTGCCAACTGGTAAATATGGAGAGCACCGGAGTCATAAAAATCACCATTTTCAAACATCATAGAAAAAAATGGCCCAGATAAGAATCACCCATGGATGCTGAATCTAGGGGGAAACTTTGATGAAAAGCATATTTGCATGGCCTGAAAGTATTGCTACACACACAGCTTATAGACTGCAGGAGAGAAAGGTATAACCATGGCACAGAAACTGGGCAACACCGTGACTGGATGATCAAAATTAACATCACAATGAAGGGCAGATGGACACCTTAAGACTGTGGACCTCATGCCCTGATATGACATGACATCACCAGTGCTGTATTCTCTCCTGGAATGCAAAAAAAACCATGAATCTCACTGTGAGGAAGCAGACAAATATGAGTTATAGTTCCTTTAAAAATTATTTTAAAATGTCAATGTCATTAAAAACAAAGAAAGGCTGTAGAAACAATCCAGATTAAGATGGACTAAAGAGATGGACAATTAAATGCAATACATGACCCTAGAGGATCTATTAGGCTTTGCACTCGAGGAGGAAAAATGCTATAAAGGTATTAATGAGTCAATTGATAAAACTGAAATACAGATGGCTAAGTAGGTAATGGGCATATATCAGTCATAAATTTCCTCAAGCTGATAACTGGTAACAAAAGACTATGACATATATACATACCTTACTCACAACTAATTCAAAAAACCATATTTATGTGTATGTATACATATATACACACACATGTACATATTTACATACACACGCAGAGAAAGCAACAAATAAAGCAAATGGGATAGGTAGGATGTTAATTAGATCTAGATAAAGGATAAACTGGTGTTCTAAGTATTTTCCTTATTCTTGTAACTATTCTGTAAGTTTGGAATTATCTTCCAATAAGAAGTTTTTAAAAACCTAGAAACATTTTCCTTTCTTTTGGGGGGGGGTAGAGAGGGGCCCAATTAAGAAAAAAGACTCCCAATTTGGGGGAGGAGCATGGAAATTAGCACGGTGAATGCAAGGGATTTCACGTCGCCAAACCTGTGGTTGACATGCCACGTGGGTGGGTTTAAATCTAGTTGAACCAATCCACTTCAATAGCCCCCAGGGAGGCGGCGAGCTGCAGCCCCCTCCTCGCCGGTGCCCGCGACACTCACCAGGCTGGCCGTGAGCAAAGGCGCCGACTGGCCCAGGGCCTGGCTGCGCATGCGCACGAGGTTGGACGTCTCCGCCGAGGCTGGCCAGGCCTGTCCTGTCACTGGGTTGGGAAGCAGGTACCGCCCTGGTGGGGTTAAAGAGAAGACAATGTCAGTGGCAGGCAGACAAGTGTAACTTCATAGCGGAGAGGGGGTCGGGGCGGGGCTTTTTCTGGCCAGCCTTGCTCTGCATTGCTGCTGCCATTCTCAGTAATGACCCTTATTCATAGCAACAGGAGAAAAATTGTTCCAGTTAAGTCTGGCGATCCAGTGCGGGTTCTGTCCCTGACTTCCCACACAAACCCAAGTAAATCCCTTCTTCATCTCTTGCCTTGTGCAGCATCACCAAGGCAGGAAGATTTTTTTTTTTTTTTTTTTTGGTCTGCCTATTCCATTATTCCATGGGAATATGTTAAAGATATGTAAATACAGGGAACATCCCCAGCATCACAGAAATAAGCGTGTGCGCCTGTAAATGTTCTTTGAAAAGATCTACAAGGGAAAGTGGTCTGGGAATCAATCAGAAAAGAATCTACCAAGTGGCGATCATGACCAACAAAAGGAAGTGGAATTCTTTCAAGGTGAAATGGGGCTGGTGACTCAACCCTCAGCCCTGAAGTGTAGATGGCCATCCACCCATGTCCGTGGGATACATAATTGTATCCATTGGCATAAATCAGGACATCATTGTCAGTCTAGGTTCACCGAGCACTTTCCATCAACCTTGAACTCTCATATTATACATGTATGCTTTTAAACGTCAAGCAGCTGGACCACTTCACACTATGTTACTTCCTTGGTACATGGACTTCACCAGTATCAACACACAAGAAATGAGGCTTCAGGAAAGTTCGAATGGATATGAATATTCACATAGTAATGAAGGTCAGTAAAAGCAGAGGCCATATTTGATTTTTATCCGCTTTGCCCTAATAGTAGCATAATGACCTGCCATAATATGTGCTCAGTAAATATTTATTAAATGATGAAAGGACGACTGGGCATTTCCTTCCCAGACAATGCAGAGACCATGAAAAGACAGCAGCAGGCAACTCCCAGAATCTTGTCTGAGGCCCTGTGTTTGGGGACGCCAGCTTTATTCCCTCGGAATCATGAGGAAATGCAGAATGCATCACTGGGGGCCCTGCAGCAGAATGACATCTGTTCCTTGTTCTTCCCTCAGGCGTGCACCTCACAAACATATTGCGCTGGTTAATAACTATGGCGGTATGCTAACTAGTTGGCCATTACTGTACATGCTAACTACCAGCACAGTCAAAGCACAGGAGCTAGGGGCATCTCCTGTCAAATGTCCGTGTTAAGAGGTCCAATGCTTTCTTCGATTCAAGTGTTTTCAGACATTTATATTTTAGTTGCAAAGGAAAAAATAGCTGATTTTGCCAAATTTGTTCTTTCACTGTCTTATTATATGGTGAAAGCACAGACTCTGGAGAAAAACTAGATCTGCTTTGGAGTTGTTGCCCTGTAGCTGAATGACACTAAGGAAAGAAGTTAGTCAACCTCTTTTGGTCTTGGTTTCTCTGTCTCTAAAATGGGGATGATAGAAATAAACTATGTAAAAGTATTGAAGAGATTGGAGAATTTTATAAGTAAAGCACTCAGTAAATGTTAGCTATTTAGCCATATTAATAGTAACAATGAATATTTTTTTACTTAGAGTGAGTTTCTCTCAATTTGCAAGAAGAAAATGCAAATATATACAAAGGAACAAAAATCACTATGACCATGCCAGAGAAAACCACTATCAACACTTTAGTGATTTTCCTTCAGACTTTCTTTCTACAACCTATATTTTCTTGCAAAATGTGATCATACTGATTTTTGTCACCTGTTCCTGACCACATACCAGATTGACCTTTTCTAAGCAAATATATATCGCAAATGTCAATTAATTGAAACAAACACTATCACTGAAAATTCAAATATAATTACCCTCTGGGGTTCTAATGCAAAAACATTCAGACATATTTTTGTATAAGGAATGCTGCATTTAAAATCTAGAACTTTAATTTTTTTCACTGCCTTATTTTGAAATGTGAACTAAAAGCTGAACTAAGAAGAACTTTGAGAAATTGGTGCCCTTTAGACCCAAAAGTAGGAAATTAATGAGGAAGAGCAGAAAAACTACAGACTGCATTAGGCAATGCAGCATCAGAATGATAGGAATAAATGGTTTCCTTAACACGGAATTAACTCACAATTTGAAGGACGTTACTTGTTAAAAACATATCAGCCTCCAGTCATCTGAATCCATAGATATTTTTTTCTTCTCCTTCCTAGGTCTTTTCCTATATGTTATGATCTGTTTCTTCTTTGCTCGTGTTTTGGAAAGAGGTATGATAAGAGGAGGTATAGAAGCTACATGATGTCAAGGTTTACATGATGGAGAGAATCTACTCTGGCCTCACTGCTATTCTGCCCCAGATGCTTTGTTTTAAAGAAAGATGGTGGTAGATATACACACACTTGGAGAATTTAATGTAATAATGGAAATATTTTAAGGCCAAGTATTTTTGCTCACTGAAGAATTCTACAAACAAGTCTCCTTCTTTAGTAGCAACTAATTATTATCCCCCTGATGTGAGAAAATAGATTTATTCATTTCTGTATTCCCAGTGCCTGGCACTTGATAAATGTTCAATAAATGTTTGTTGACTGAAATGCAGTTAAACTATACTATTGGAATAATACTTGATCAAGTCTAGATAGGAAGAATACCATCAAACAGATCATTTTCCTAAATTTCATGTGTTAAGTGTAACATAATAGCTAAAAAACATCGAGGCCTTATTATAAGCCAGGCACTATAACATCCAAACGACCCCATGAGGGAGGTGTTATCTCTATTCTTAATCCAGAGAGGTTACATAATTAGGCAAGGGCACACAGTTAAGAAAATGGGCAAAATCAGATTCTGACTTCAAGGCCTACTCGACCACGGTAAAATATTAATCACATATGATTAGGTAAAAAAGCAAGTTACAAATTAAGAGAGGCTGATTCTATATTTAAAATAAAAATAATATATGTTATCTAGAGAGAAACCATCTGGAAAGATGGAAACAGAGTAATTCAAGCCCTAGGCTTGGAATCAGACATATATGACCCTGCAACCCAGTTCTTACCAGTCATGTGTAGTTGGGCAACTTATATAACTTCCAAGCCTCAATATTTCTATCTCTAAAATGGGGATAAAGCCTTAAAAGGTGGTAGATAGATTAAAGGAGATAATACACTTAAGCCACTCAAGCTAGGACATGGAAAACAGTCAATATACAACCACCATTCACATCATCATAAGACCTGCTTCTCTACTTCCTAGGCCAGGTTACACGAAAATAATACTATTGAAAAATATTAAACTAAATAATATTTCTACTTGGAAGTGACAAACAGCAAATTCAGACTTTTAGTTATCTCTGGCAGAGAAAATAAGGGATGGATGCAGAGAGGAATATGCTAGCTCTAAAATATTTTATTATTTTAAAAATTACTTAAGGGAAGGATAGGGTCTTCTAGTTCAACTTAAAAGTTTAAGTGAAGAATTACTGTTGACCGATGGCTTTCATAAATTTAATATTAAATTTTTTTAAATCTACCTGAATAATGTAACAAATATTAAGCTTTGATAAAGCTAGCTGGTAGGTATATGAGCTTGTATTGAATTATACACTATTCATTTCTATACATACTTACAGTGCTTTTAAGGATTCCTAGAAAAAAAACATGTTACATATCCTAACATGGCAAACTAGCCAGGCACATTCCTTCCACGCCTCCAGATGGTAGTCCCAAGGTCCAGGTCAGGGATCCCCAGGGTTCTGGGCGATTGTGGGGAGACACCAAAGGTCCTGGATAGGGAAGCATGGAGCCAGGGTAAAGGTTTGATGGAGAACAGGAAAAAAGAGGAACTGTTATCATAATAAAATTTCGTTAAGCTACTGGAAAAAATAAATCAGGAAGCACCGATGCCCATATTCAGTAAAATGCTTAAAATCCTGTGATGGGTTAGGTTTTAGGTGTCATTTTTCTTGCATAGGTCTTATCCTAAGGAATTATATGAATGTACTAGAATGGAGGATCTGTTAACTCAACACACGGGATGTTTTCTTCCTGCCTAGACCCCCATTCGTGTTAATAGGGAAAAGAGGACAACAGACGGATTTAAGGCAGTCATTAGACGGCGCTAGCATAGTACCACAGTCAATAGTGATTACATCACACTTTATATAAATTCACTTTTTGATGACCATCAAGAGCCTCTAAAAAGTGGGTTGCTGTTGTATTTGTGCATCATTTGCTGCCTACAATTTAAGAAAATTAGCATCTGTCAATGGCATGATTCAGCTGCACAGGGTGGAAATTAATGGATAATGCGATTTCCAATTTGTTGTATGAGAGGTGAGCTCGCCTAGCAATCTGGCTGCTCTATTTTAATTCTGAATTGAGCTCATTGTTCCAACTGGAACTTTGATCAGCCCTGCGGTCTTTGGAAATGCGGTTCTAAAATTCCACTGATGTTTATTAAAACATTTATCAAATGTTTTCTACTGACATAACCAGACATTTAGAGGCAATAAACAGAAGTCTGTATTAAGACTGAAATCGGTTGATCAGACTGATACAAGAACTCAACCACAGAGGTATGGGTAGTTTGAATGGACTTTTTCTTTTTTTTTTTTTTGCGTTGGAGTCTCACTCTGTCGCCCAGACTGGAGTGCAGTGGCACGCTCCTGGTCACTGCAGCCTCGACCTGCTGGGCTCCGGTGATCCTTCCGCCTCAGCACCGGGCTAATTTTTTTGATTTATTGTAGAGACGTGGTCTCGCCAAGTTGCCTGGGTGGGTCTCGAACCTGCGGGCTCAGGCAATCCACTCGCCTTGGCCTCCCAAAGTGCTGGGATTACACACTGAGCCACGAAGCCGGGGAATAGACTTTTTAAACTGGTTATTGTTACTATTTTAGCCAAGGGGCTTCTACGTAACAGAGTAAGAGTGGAAGTTTTATAGGCTTTTATGATTATAAGTATATTAAAATAAATAGATTGAACCTAGACTTAGATTGTGTGTTGGTTCTATTTAGACTACATATGACCTCTCCTGAAATGCGTTCTCCTTTGTTTCCATACTAAATTCCAAGGAACAAGAAGCAGAAACTTCATAAATGCAGGTTTTCAAACACGAGATGCATGCTTTCAAAGCACCCCAAAG
This sequence comes from Carlito syrichta, assembly GCF_000164805.1. Taxonomy (NCBI): domain Eukaryota; kingdom Metazoa; phylum Chordata; class Mammalia; order Primates; family Tarsiidae; genus Carlito; species Carlito syrichta. The sequence continues at coordinate 385,595 of NW_007248569.1, read as the reverse complement.
CTGGAAGTATCCCTCTGAAGTAGGAAAATACGAAGTCAGCAATAATTTTAGCAGAATGGCCATGTAAAGAATTAAATATAGCCTTTGGAGATCTACTTTATCATCGGGGAATAATGGTGCCTGACTAGATTTGAAAGCTTCCATTAAAAAAAGTTCCATATCACCTGAAGTGCAACATAGATTTAGTAGACAGTCCACAGTCTTGCATTTTGGGTTATTTCTCTTAAACTACAAGCAGGACATCAAAGGAAAAATAAGACCTAATAACTACATAACAAAGCACTCTTTCCATATGGCTTCTGGTGCTCAATTATACATGAGGACTCTGAAAAAATGTGTTTATTCCTCTAAGGTACCAACTTAGAAATAAAGGGAAGGTGGGGTAGCCAACGTGTTGCCCTTGAGAGTTTTGGGGATGAGGGGGTAGGAGAGCCATATATGGGAGGGAAGGAGAACAGGGTAGCACTACAGAAGCTAAGGGTCTGGGAACAGAAAGAGCGATGCAGGGTGGCTCTGTATTGATACTATGAGCAGGCAGATTGGGCCACATGCTCTGTTGCCAGACCTTACTCTCTCATCCTATACCTTACATTCCACTTATTCTTTCTTTTTAGATTCAAGGGATATCTGTGCAGTTTTGCTATACAGGTATATTGAGTGATGGTAAAGTTTGGGCTTCGGTTGAGCCTATCACACAGATAGTGGGCATGGTAACCAATGGGTAGTTTTTCCACCCTTTACCTCCTCACTCCCTCCTCTTTGGGAGTCCCAGTGTCTGTTGTTCCCACTCTCAAACATCGTGTGTTCAGTGTTTAAATTCCACTTACAAGTGAGAACATGCAGTATTCAATTTTTCTATTTCTGTGACAATTCATTTAGAATGACAGACGCCAGCTGCATCCATGTTGCTGCAAAGGACAGAATTTTGTTCTTTTTATGGCTGCATAGCATTCCATGGTATATATGTACCAGATTTTCTTTATCCAGGCCACTGTTCATGGGCTTATCTTTATAAGTCTGTAGGTTCATAGGTTTTGGCTATCGGCCTGCTGCTCATTGGGCATGTACTGAAGCTCTCACAGCTACTCCAGAAACTTCACACCCACTAAAATGGAAGGACATTCCTACCATTCTCCCTTCTCCTCATCTAGTAAAATCTCCCTTGGTTAATCTCACTTCTGGGTATATACACAAAGGAAGTGAGAGCAAGGGCTCAAACACATATATGCACACCCATGTTCATAGCAGCATTATTCACCATAGCCAAAAGGTGGAAGCGACTCCAGTGTTTATCTAGGGATGAATAGATACACAAAATGCGACAATATATGCGATGTAGTATTATTCAGCCTTAAAAAGGAAATTATGATTCATGCTACAACATGGATGAATCTTGAAGACACCGTGCTAAATGAAATAAGTCAGTCACAAAAGGTCGGATGTTGTATAATCATAACTGGAATAGTCAAATTACATTGAGACAGAAAGTATAACTGTGGTTTCCAGGGGCTGTAGGGAGGGGAGAATGGGGAGTCCTTGTTTGATGGCTACAAAATTTCAGTTTAAGATGATGAAAATGTTCTAGAGTTGGATAGTGGTGATGGTTGTTCTTAATGCCATTAAATTATATGCTTAAACATAGTTAAAATGGCAAATTTTGTTATGCATATTTTACCACAATATTTAGCCCACTTCCCCACTTTACTTGGCCAAAACCACTGGAAAAAACATGAGGATCTTTTCTGTTGTCCAAAAGGAGGTATCCACATTAACTCTATCACCACCTGCTTTTGCAAATTACACTTAACATAAGCCCTTCCAATCATTTATAAGTCAGGGGAAATGAGGTTTTTAAGATCCGCCAAACCTGAGAAATAAAGAAAGGGCAAAGACCACGAAAAGTCACTGGCTGAGCCTGGGCAGAATTCATGACTCAGCCGTCATTGCCCTAACTCCATCCCGCCAAGAGATTCTTCTTCTATGCCCCATTGCTTGCTCCTAAACATTTGCTCCCTCGTCATCATGACTCTTGTCCTCACAGGCAATTACAGCCTCCCTTTATTCATCTTCAGCGGTGTTCCTACAACACAGAGACATGGGTGCTTTCATCTTTCCGCTCACATGGGTGACTGACTTCCAATTTCTTGTCCTCACTGCAAAAGAATGACTGTGCCTAGACAACATCAACAATGCTGCTAGATCATTCTTCTTAATGGCATAAATAAATATGTTTGAGAAACCAATAGACCCGTGACCACAGAGTGCAGAAGTTCACAGGCTCCTACACTGAGCTCTATTCTAGCCTTTGGGAGGGTGAGGGAAGTGGTGTGTATACTCACACTAGAGAATTCCAAAGCAGAGCCTTGACCCTAAGTCCTTAAAGACATCACTGCCTACTAGCCTGCAATCTCCAATTGAAAAGGAAACTGCAGACTGGATCAAGAGAGCATGCATGTATTTTGGGAGGCTGGTATTCAGATCAGGGTGAGGCCAGTGGGACCTCCAGGTCTTAATCAAATGAACCACCTGCTTTGCCACAAGACTCAAATGCACCAGAGATGCCCAATTTCACTTTTTAGAACACAGAATGCCACGGCAATATCACTAACTTCGAGAGCCTGGTGACAAAGTCAGAGGAACGCTTTTAAAGGAAGCTCATAGCAAGGGGACAGGTATCAGAAGGTAACAGTTTCCTCTAGGCAAGCCCAGACAGACTGGACACCTGACAAATGTTTTAAGGTGTCACTAAAAGCCCAATTCCATCTGTGAGAGAGCTAGGAACTGGTGAGAAATAACAGGGTACACGTGCCTACAATACAGAAACCAAAACCTCCACACAAGCCATGAAACTATGACTTGTGAAGCTATAGAGCAGAACCTCAAGCTGCCACGGCCACTGTCAACTGCACTGCAGTTTTAAATCAAAAGTAACTTTTGGTGCGTTGACCATGACAAGGTAAGTCAGAGGTGATGGAGTCTCTTTGCCCTCAGTCACAGATAGCCACACCCTGTTTCTCTTGCCATCCTGTGGTTAAAGGACAAGAACGGTAACATACATTGGCAATAATTCAGCCTTACTTACAAAGAAATATATTTGGCCGTTCTTGGCATTCCCTTATATTGTTCATAAAGAAGCAATATTTCTTCTTATCCAACAAGATCCCCACTCTCAGTCAAATTCTAAGGGCAGATATTAGGATCAAGTAAGTTAATACATGTAATCATGCTTGGTAAGCTGAAATGTTTCTAATATTACAAGCACATCACTACCTCTCGGTGTACCAACACCTGGCAAATTCTCCCATTCTGCAGTGAGACCCAGCCCTGGCCACCAACTCCATGTTGCACCTAGAGCGCCAAGGCAGTCGCGCTTCAGGAGGTGGTTGTCTGGATTTAAAATTTTTATCATAAAATAAATAATAGTTTGGCCCTAAACTCCTGGTGTATAGACCAAAGGCTAATGTGACAACTCAAAATTGATTTTTAAAGTAGTGTTAAATAGAGCCTACTCTTATGAGAACATGGTAACAAGAACTGACACCAAGCAGCATTGCTTAGAATGAATGACTGTCTATGCGCGCGCACCCAAGGCGCTAGCTGAGTGGTGGCGGTGTCTGAGCGATCGCGGGCAGAGGTCAGAGGTAACATCTGCAATCTGGCCTCCCCCCATTCGCGTATTGAAATATAATTCAGTAGAATGAATTGCTAGACATGTCTAAACCCCCTGGGAAATGACAGATATTGATGAATGCTGCTGGCAAGATATATGGAAGGAAACGGCAAATAAATAGAACCATTTTTTCTCAAAGTCATTTTGTGGATATGTGGAGCAGCTGTTAAACTACTTGTCAGCTCTCTCTTCTCTCTTCCTCCTCTTCCTCCTCCTCCTCCTGCTTCTCCCCATCTGCCTCATCTAAAACCTTCTAAAACCTCCCTGAGTGTGCCTGGCGCTCTTGCAAATAATCATCAAATGAACAAGAGTCACCTCCTCCTCTTCTCCATCATACCAGGACTTCTCAGTCCAGTTCCTGCAATCCTTTCCAAAATTTCACTCCATCCAAATGTGTTTGCTGCCTTCCTCTAAATCCTGGAAAGAACCTCAATTTCTAAACTCCTGAAATCAAACTGTGGATTTTAAATCCATCACCACTGGGCCCCAGGCATGAGGATCAAATCCTAAATCCGAGCCCCGACTACTATCACGTAGTAGCTGTGTGACCTTGGTCAGGCTTCTTAACCTTCTAAGTCTCAGTTCCTATAAACATTTCACAAGAGGAAGATGATACAAACCCTAGAAGGTGATCATGAGAACTACTTTAGAATGTAAATCAAGAGCCTATCACACCATCAAGCAATCCAAAGTCCCACAGTAAACAATGACTTATTATCCTCTCTGCTTTCAACTGCCAAACGGCTCCTCCTGACGAGGGTCCTCTGTCCTGCTATCAACCTCAGGTCAGATAAAATCGTCTCCAGCCCCGGACACTTCAGGGATACCTGATTCTTGTTTCACCCAACAGGTGAAACCAGGAGGGCAGAGTGAGAAAGTAGTCAGATGTGAGTTGACATCTTGGTTTCAGTGATGAACACACAGTTTGTGCTCAGGGGTGGTTCACATCCCGTTCTAGGACCCTTTACCCAGTTTGGCACCATTGGCATCAAATCCACAACCAGGGGTGCTACTAGCCTTAGCTTTCCCCATTACACCTCCTGTTTCTTGTGTGGGTACATGTACACAAAGTGCCATTTATTTTGGTACACAACCTGCTCTACTACATTGTAAACTCTGTGTCAACTGGGACTACATCTTATTTGTCTTTGTGGTCCCACGTGACACCTAGCACAATGACCTGCATGTGGAACATACTGAATGTCTACAGAATCAGATACTTAAGTCTGTGCATATTGACTTTCCATCTGTCTCTCACTTACATTTATCCCCCAAATCATATTTTTTTCACTATTATTTAGTTCTACATTGCCTAGAAGAATATTCAAGTTTGGTTCAATTATTTGTTTTATAACAGTAACGAAAAAGACTCAGAGGCCTTAAACTTTATATGGAGAAGATCATGTCACTTCTGGCATTGATTTTCTCTTCTAAAAAATATCTCCAGAAGAATCCACCATCTCCACGAAGCAATGTATGTTTTCAAAGTAAACTAATTAGCCACAAGACATCAGAGGACACTTTATACTCAAGATCGAACTTCTTGGAGAAATTACGAATCCTACTCTATAACACTCTTTTGTACACCAAGATGCTTTGATGTATGCACCCAAATGTCACTGGCAGCCCTGAGATGCTAAACGTTTCTGACAACTGCCTGCTATCTAAACAGTTATGACAGAGGCCAGGGAAGAGTTAGGGACCAGGACTTTTACAAGAGAAACAAAAGGAACAAAAGTAGCCATAAAGGAGATAAAATGAACTTCATATCACTGGTCCAAGCAGAAATCTCCAAACAAGCCCAAATCACCCAATAGTTCTCTATTTTTACAAGGAAACTTCTATATATTGACTAATTCACATATTCATGTATTTCCATAATAATGTAGTCACATTTATTTCTTTGGAACAGTTTCCAGTTCCGTGCTGGGTCTATTCCAGTAGGTTTCAAATTCTTTCTTCCTCAGTAACAAGGTCTATGGATGCTCCCTGATGAGTGTAATATTTTTGTCTCAAGAAATGCTCTTTAATATTAGTCAATGAATACACAAGAAATCTGAAACATAACCATAAAATATTCCTTCAAAACACCACGCAGTAGGTCTCCTTCAGACCTCCACAAGGCAAGTGGTTAAAGATTCCTGTTTCTGAGGTGAGAGATCTGTCAGGAACTGTATAATCTTCTCTCTGGCCTCTCCTACTAGGATAGTTAGTAAATGCTTACTTTACCTGATCTAAAAGCAAGAGGATCTAGAAATCTTTGTTATCCAACCCTGTGCCCTGGATTAAGTCCTTAAAAATCACTAAGTGCTTCACAAAACATAACAATGCCCTTGTTTTTGAGAAATTAAAGCCAAGCACCCAATTGCCACAGCACTGCTTGAAAATTAATGGCAGGTGTGGGGTTGGAATTCAGCCTTTCCATTTCTGTCCTATCATTTAGCCACTGACCACTTCTCAGATGAAATGAACTCCAGGGCCAGTGCCTCATGGTTTACAGTAACTGTTTTTCCAGGCTACTTAGCATTTACTTTTAGAGAATTCAGTCATGTTTATGGGAAAATCAGTGGGCTGAGGTGACAGAAGGCAGTCAGTCACTTGGTTGCTCTCACCCAAGTGAGATCACCCTCCCAATGGTCATCTCCCAAGCTGGAAAGCCTGGTCACTTTCTTCTCATCATTCCATTAAATGCATTTAATCTCCCATTATTTGACTTCACAGAGAGCACTGTGACTCTTAAAGGCATTGCAATAGGACATATGCACACAGATATTCACACGTCAAAAAGTATACCATATATGTCAGATCTGCTTGGAATCATCCACAAAGATGCTCCTGACTCCAATGTGACTAAGTAGCTGGGGGGAAAAATCACACAAGGATTATAGAACTGTCTAAGAGTAATGTCTCTAAACTTTTGCCATTTATCCCATGCAGGTACTTATGAAACAACATGTCTGGTAGTGCCTAGGTAGAAAACCACTCCAGCATTTCCTGACAGGATGGCCAGATTTGTTAAATAAAAATACAGGACGACTAAATATATTTGAATTCAAATACATTTGAATATGTATGCCCCTACTATTGCACTGGACATAAGCATACTAAAAACATTATTAGTTGTTTATCTGAATTAAAATTTAATTGCCCATATTTTATCTGGCAACCCTATTAGTATTTGCAATGCATAGGCTTTGCTTTAGGATACAAGGAAAAAGTCCTCAAGGAATTTATAAAACAGCAAAAGGGATGACAGGTACACAAATAATAGAAAGTAAAAGTGATCCATCCTTTAAGGAAAGAACAATATAAGATGGTATCAAGGGAGCGAGAAAGAGAAGTGGAAGAGTCAGCAAAAGTAACATGAAGGTGTTTGGAATGGAATGTGAATGTAGGAGAGGGCTTTAAAGATCACATGCCTCGTTCCTGTTTATACATCTAAGGCAGGAGGCCGACATGACTCATTTCCCTGAGTGTGTGCATGATTTATGATTTTGCCCTTATTTTTCATGTTATTCATATATACCACTGCAGTCAAAAGCAAGCAAAAACAAGACAAACAAAATACTTTGCACTGAGATTCCTGGCAACCAAGGCAAAGACAGAAACATTGGGTTATCCAGCTCTTATTATTTCACAAAAGAAAGAATTCAAATGCATCAGATCAGTCTCAACCCGTTTTCCTTATTCTGAGCTCAGAGAAATTTGTTTCAGGGGGTTTAATAAAAGGTCAGTGACATACATAATTGTTAATGTCCTTCAGGGTAACTTAGGGTAAAAATACAGGCACATCATACATTATTGGGACACTAAATAAAAACCAAGGGTGCCATAAGTGTGTACATGCATGCATGTAAATATATAATGAATGTTCATATATATGTTACTTAACATATGTACATGCCTCTCCTTTACCGAGACCAGGAAGCTGGGAGCTGTGCTACCTTAGGCAAAATTCTTCTTAAAGCTGAATTTGGTCCAGCGTTGATAACTTATAGTGGTCATGATTTGTCTTAGTTTGTAATGCTGCAACAAACTGGGGAATGTATAAAGAACAGAATTTATTTCTCACAATTCTAGAGGCTGGAAATTCAAGGTCAGGGTGCTGGCATTTGGTCTAGTGAGGGCCCTCCTGCTGCATTCTCCAAAGACAAAAGGTGGAATGGCAAGCTCACCAAAAGCTACTGTGTGCCTCTTTTAAAAGGGTCTTTATCCCTTTAATGAAGGAGCAGCCTCATTAGGCCTCTTAAAGGCCCCATTTCTAAACACTGTCAAATTGGCAACTCCTGAATTTTGGAGAGGACAGTCACACTGTAGCATGATTCCACCTCTGTTCTTATTCAGAAAGAAGGAAATAGGCATTAAAATATGTAAAGTTTTTCCTCCGTGAGCAAGTCAGCAATGAGTTAAAAGCAAGGAGGGGTCTTACCCTCCCCTGTCCCTTCAGGCCCAGGTCTGAAGCAGGTACCTGAGACAGCACTGTCAAAGAACAGAGAAATTACCTTGCTAAGCAGACACAAGAAAATAAATTTAGCCCTGGCAATATGTGTTGATTAAGTACTTGAATGACAATGGAACATGACAATGACAAATGCAGGCTATCACTACCTAAGTCATTAATACATCAGAAACACTAATTTTTATAAACCTTTAAACTTCCCTGTTGGTGGCATTTGCATTTCTTTGCCTACTCTTTCTCCTATGGAGCTGACATAAAGTCAGCATCAGGAAGTTAAAAAAACTTCCACATTCCCAGTGATTTTGATTGGCTGCTAAAAATGAGGGTTTTTTTGTTTTTGTTTTTTTTGAGTTGGAGTCTCACTCTGTCGCCCAGACTGGAGCGCAGCGGCCACTCCCGGCCACCGCAGCCTCGACCTGCGGGCTCCGGCGATCCTTCCGCCTCAGCCTTCCGAGTAGCCAGAATTACAGGCATGCGCTACCACACCCAGCTGATTTTTTTATTTATTGTAGAGATGAGGTCTCCCTGCCCAGGCGGGTCTTGAACCCGCGGGGCTCAGGCAATCCACTCCCCTCAGCCTCCCAAAGGCGCGGGATTACAGGCTGAGCCACCGAGCCCGGCTAAAAATGAGTTTTAAGCAAGAGATGGATGACTGAATGTGCTGGTTTCTGAGGACGGTGACAGGACACCCACCCAGTGGAAACTCTGATAGAAAAAAAGGTAGGCTGCCTAGCACAGCAATGGAAAAGTATGTGTGAAGAGGGGGGCAGGGGTAAGGTCTAGAAAGTGAGAGAAAATGAAAGGAAACTAATTTCAGCGAAGACTTCCTCTCTCTCTCTCTCCTTGGCAGCTAACATTATTTACTACTCAAGTCTGAAGGGTCCTTGACAGTATAGAGTCCAACCCACCCAATTTACAGATGAGGAGTAGCAGTGAAGGCATGGCCACTTAGGGGTTGACCTGGGACTAGAACCTGGGCCTCAGATCACTTCACACCCTCTCCCTTATATCCCATGCCAAGATGCTTTCTCTACTCAGCCAAGTCACTTTCTATCTTTAAGCTCCACTCCATTTAATCCAGTTACCACATTCTCTTTCTGATCAACATCTCCCCTAATTACGACTGCATAGCATCTTGCTACCATGTGTCTGTTATCCAGGATTCATGGACAGTGTAATGTACCAATCCCAGCAGGTAAGCAGTTTGTACCTCAGTAGCACTGCAGTTTGACTGCACGCAGTAAGATGATGCCATCAGAAGAGCCAGTTACCCACGTCCAACTATGTTGGGTTCCAGTGTGGAATGAAATAGTGCCGGCCACCATGGTCTTACTTTTCCCAGCCTTATCTCCTCTTCCCCAATAACTCAAGGACTGCTAACTGTGAGATTTAATAGTCAATACTAATTTCCTACTATTTCAATTAGTATTTCATGCTCTTAATTGTAATATAATCAATTCAACATTGATTGTGGCTCCCTCATATATGCAAAAGAGTCACAGGGAACCAAGACCGCTTCATCTCGTGCAGCCCACACATATAAGGAATGGAGAAAATAAGCTTAGCACTGGCATGCTTTCCAGAATCTAAAAGTATACAGTGAATGAGGGATACAAAAACCATGCCCAGCTGTGCCCAGGCCGCAATCATTTCTATCAGGATGAAGCAGATTTTCAGGGAAGGACTAAAAGAAAATTTCTAAAAGAGGAGGAAAAAAAAAAAAAGAACATGAAAATGCCTCTTCCAAACTATGCAACATCTTGATAAATGTTAAAAAAAAAACTGAAATTGATTTCTTATTCTAAAGGGAATTTTAAGAACAAAACAGCTTACGTTTTTAATATATAGATTTGATAAATTCATTTCATTTTCTCAGGAAGGACCAAAGTCCATTATTCATAAAATCACACTGGAATATAAGAAATGAGGAACTGGGTAAGGAAGCCTTGTGCTTTGTGGGTTCTGATATTCTAGACATTTGTGGTTAGTGTCTGTTAATGTCTTCCTTAGCTTACTTTGGTATATGGAGCCTCTTTACAGAAATATATGTAGACACATACAACTTTTTAAATCATGCCAGAGGTCAGGCACAGTGGCTCATGCCTGTAATCCTAACATTTTGGGAGGCCGAGGCAGGAGAATTACTTGAGTCCAGGAGTTTAAGACCAGTCTGGGCAACAAAATGAGACTTCATCTTAACAAAAACTACAAAAAAATTAGCCGGGTGTGGTAGCTTGAGTCCAGGAGTTTGAGGCTGTGGTAGCTGTGACTGTGCCACTGCACTCCAGCCTAGGCAACAGAGTGAGATCCCAATGCAAAAAATGAAATGAAATGACCACCAGACATTCTCTTCTTGGGTGTGGATTGAAGAACTTTAGTTACTGGATTTGGTTTGATACATCTAGCACCTCCAGCCAAAGGCACAGAAGTCCTTTTGGCAGGTGATAATGGTTTATCTGCATCTAAGCATTTTCCTGTTCTAGCAATCTTGAAATTCTTTGTCAACAGTGATTTAAGGCCCAAGTTACCTTTTGTTCAAGAATCTTAAGAGAAACTGGGTAACCTATGGAAAACATCTTATTTTAAGTCTGCCAAGCCCTATCAGGCACAGATTGTAAAACAAATTTCTGAGAGTCAAATTTGCTGAACAAGCATGGCTCCCAGCACTATCCAGAGTGCACGTGCATATAAAAACAAAGAGTCCAGTCTCTCAACTGCCTGTTGGCTTAAGAAAAAGGCATTCGGCTGGGCTCGGTGGCTCGGCTTGTAATCCCAGCACTTTGGGAGGCCGAGATGAGTAGACTGCCTGAGGCCACAGGTTTGAGACCAGCCAAGTAACTTGGTGAGACCTCGTCTCTACAATAAATCAAAAATGAGCTGGGCGTGGTAGCACGCGCCTGTAGTTCTGGCCACTTGGAAGGCTGAGGCGGAAGGATCGCCGGAGCCCAACAGGTTGACGCTTGGATGGCCGTGAGCGTGCCACTGCCCTCCAGCCTGGGCGACAGAGTGAGACTGCAACTCAAAAAAAAAAGAAAAGGGCATTCAATTCTTCAAGTCGTCATTTGGCCTCTTTCCTTAACTCTCCCCTGGGTACCTGATTTGGTGCAAAGTCTTTGTTGGTGCAAAATGCCTGAAGGGGAGATTTGGGCTTCCAAGAGGCTACTACAACCTGGCCCCAAACAAGGTAGCATTCTCTTGACGGTCCCTAGGCAGCAGGTGACCCAGGACCTGGGGACCATCTTATGAGCCTGTTAAAGGGGCAATGAGCTGGGCTCGGTGGCTCAGCCTGTAATCCCGCGCCTTTGGGAGGCTGAGGTAAGTGGATCGCCTGAGCCCGTGGGTTCGAGACCCACCTGGGCAGCGAGACATCATCTCTACAATCTCTACAATCATCTCTACAATCAGCCGGGCGTGGTAGCGCATGCCTGTAATTCTGGCTACTTGGAAGGCTGAGGTGGAAGGATCGCCGGAGCCCAGCAGGTCAAGGCTGCGGTGGCCGGGAGCAGCCACTGCACTCCAGTCTGGGTGACTGAGTGAGACTCCAACTCAAAAAAAAAAAAAAAACAATAAAAATAAAAAATAAATAAAGGGGCAATGACTTATCAGTAGACCATCTGCATGGAAGACAAGCTACTAGCAAGGCAGAAAACTCCCTGACAGAGAGCCACTGGGAGGCAGCATCTGCCAGAGGAACTAGCTGACAGCTGTGTGTCCTATTAAGTCTTGGTCTCATGGGACCATCCTACTCTGACACAGAGAAACTGCAGACACTTACAGAAACACGCTGAAATATTCACCTTCTATTTAGAACACCTGGATAGCAAACAGAACATCCAAGATATAAACAGATATAGGAGCAGTGAAGACAATAAATGGTTTTAAAGGTTTCTAAAAGTCGTGCATTCTCACCAGGAAGAAGATGCTCACAGAATTGTCTCTTTATTGCCTGGTGACTCAGAAAAATTGGTGGAGACTTTGTTCGGCTTCATAAACTATTGTTGATGAACTACATCATTTTGAAAGTTCTAAAACAGAATACTACTCTAATGTAAAAAAATTTCTGTCCTTGGTTACGTACCCTCAGTATAGAGATTTTTAAGTATTAAGAACCAGTAAAGCAAATAGAAGCAGAATGTTTTTAAGTCAGTAAAGCCTTAAGGGTGAATTATTTGTGGATTTGGCTTTTGGTGTCCCTTTGGCCAAGAGCCAAGAACCCAACTCGAGTATCACAAGAGAGCATCATTTATAATCATTGTAACGATCTTTGCCCTTTAAAAGTTTAAAAATGCACCAAACTTCAAAATACAGTCATGGACCACATAATGACATTTCAGTCAACAATAGACCACAAATAGGAGGGTGGTCCCATAAGAGTGTAATACTGTGTTTTTACTGTACCTTCTCTATGTTTAGATACACAAATACACAATTGCCTACAGCATTCAGTACAGTAATATGCCATGCAGGGTTGTAGCCTAGGAGCAATAGACTAGACCATACAGCCTAGATGTGTACTAGGCTATACCATCTAGGTGAGTGTCTGCACACTCTGTGTTCACATGGATTTCCCAGAATGCATCCCCATCATTAAGCAACGCATGCCCATGGAATATGGAACCAACCGTACTGCTCATGTAACAGTTTAAAGTAATTGTTTTGGGGCCAGGTGTGGTGACTCACTCCTATAATCCCAGAACTTTAGGAGGCAGAGGGGAAGACTGTGTGAGACTAGAAGGGTGAGACCAGCCCGGGCAATTTAGTAAGACCTCAACTCTACAAAAAATAAAAAAACTAACCGAGCATGGTGGTGCATGCCTGTAATCCTAGCTACTGGGGAGCCTGAGGTGCAGGATTGCTTCAGCACAGGAGTTCGAGGTTGCAGTGAGTTTTGATCATGCCAGCCTGGGTGACAAAGTAAGAACCTGTCTCTCTTTCTCAAACAAAACAAAAGCCCCACAGACTAAATGAGAGTGTAGGCAGCTTTGCCATGGTGATTCAGGGGTCTACATTCCTCCTCTGGTTTTGCTCTTCTCGATGGCCTTGATATACTCTATTTTTAGTTGTTAAAAATGGAAAGAGAGTGGGGAAACCCTTCAGACTTCTTTAAAGTCTCACCCTGGCAGAGACGCTCATTACCATTCTCATTCTTTTGAAGTGATCTAGTCACATGGTCACAGCTGAATGCAGAGAGACAGAGAGACAGAGACAGAGACAGTGGGATGAGAGAGAAGAGATGAGAGGAGTGCTAGGAAAGCTGGTCTGCCTGGCCTTGCCTCAGAGTTCAACTACACAAGAGGCAGGGGAAGCAGGGCACTTGCTAAGTCAGAAGACTTAAAACTGAGTTAATCCCATCCTATGTCTTTATTAAAATCTATTTCTCACAGCCTTCCTAAAGTGCTGGGATTATAGGAGTGAGTCACCACACCTGGCCCCAAAACAATTACTTTAAACTGTTACATGAGCAGCACGGTTGGTTCCATGTTCTTGCTATTGTGAAAAATGCTGCGATAAACATACATGTGCAGGTATCTTCTTTATAGAGTGATTTGAGTTCTTCCGGGTATAT
>NW_007248569.1:370044-371634 GCF_000164805.1 Carlito syrichta | reverse complement strand
TCCCTGCTCTCTTGATGGTTTCTTTGGCTTTGCAGAAGCTTGTCAGTTTGATGAGGTCCCACTTATATACCTTGTCTCTTATGGCATGAGCACTTAGGGTTTTGATCAGGAACTGGTTGTCAGTTCCAATTTCCATGAGAGTGTCTCCTGCATTTTCTAAGGTTCTTATAGTTTGAGGTTTTATGTTTAGGTCTCTGATCCATTTAGAGTTGATTTTTGTGTATGGAGATAGGTAGGGGTCCTGTTTCAATCTTCTGCATGTGGTCAGCCAGTTTTCCAAGCACCATTTACTGAATAGGTTCTCCTCTCCCCAGTGGTTGATGGTGGATGCTTTGTAGAAGATGAGTTGGTTGAGAAATTGAGGTTTTGCTTCTGGAATCTCAACTCTATTCCATTGGTCTATATGCCTGTTCTTGTACCACTGCCAGGCTGTTTTGATTATTGTAGCTTTATAATGAAGTTTAAAGTCTGGGAGTGTGATACCTCCTGCTTTTTTTGTTGTTGTTGTTGGTTTTGTTTTTTGCTGAGAATTGTTTTGGCTATTCTTGGTCACTTATGTTTCCATATGAATTCCTGTATTGTTGTTTCTAGGTCTGGATTTTTTTAAATGTGGTACATTTACACAATGGAATATTATGCAGCCATAAAGAAGAACAGAATCGTGAACTTCGCCGCAATCTGGATGGAACTAGAGTCTATAATACTGAGTGATCTTTTACAAAAACAAAGAACTGAGTACCACATGTTCTCACTCATAAGTGGACCTTGAACAACTATTGTAATACTGTAAAAAAAGGATTGACAGTAGCAGGAAACTGTGGGGGAGGGTGGGGGGGCGGAGAGGTGGGATTGGCAGTAATGGAAATCTGCCTGGGGAAGGGGGGTACACCTCATCAACAAGCGTACCTACACAATGAATATTTGTATACCTAACCCTGAATTAAAACATTTTAAAATTAAAACATTTAAAAGTTTAAAAATAAAATAAAATGAAGTAGATAAAATAAATAAATAAATAAACTGTTACATGAACAAGAAATAAACTACGATTGCATTGCGCATTGATTTTTTTTTGGTGCTTGTTTCAGCACGTAGCACTATCCTAAAACACACTATTTTCATGCAGGCATTCTTTTGATGGTATTACAAAAATGAAGAAAGCTAGAATGTATAGGAAAGTTTAAGTTGTATTTAGCGGCAATATTTACCAAATGCCAAGGTTACGCATAAAATAATCATACTTTATGTAAATTAGCTTTAATATGAATTATTTCAGTCTTGTTGACTAAGCTAAGAAGGAATTTAAGATGAGAAACCACCGGGCTTGGTGGCTCAGTCTGTAATCCCGCGCTTTGGGAGACTGAGGTGAGTGGATTGCCTGAGCCCACAGGTTCAAGACCCGCCTGGGCAACTTGGCGAGACCTCCTCTCTACAATAAATCAAAAAATTAGCCGGGTATGGTAGTGCATGCCTGTAATTCCAGCTACTCTGAAGGCTGAGGCGGAAAGATCGCCAGAGCCCTGCAGGTCGAGGCTGCAGTGGCCGGGAGTGGCCACTACACTCCAGTCTGGGCCACAGAGCAAGACTCCA
>NW_007248569.1:368161-370024 GCF_000164805.1 Carlito syrichta | reverse complement strand
TCTTTTTTCCCCAAGATAGAACACTGTGATTCTAATAGTTACAGAAATTCTAGTTTACCTTGTCTACAAAGCTGACGTTTTTACTATTTTACTTTTTTACAATGCATGTTATACACATATCTAGATTCTCTTTCTTTTACTTTCCAGCCAACCCAAGCGTTTGAAAAACACAACACTCTTCCTGAGGAGAAGCAGCCTTCATTTCCTGACTGTTAAGGCTGCAACATATATCAGAGCTGTAGAATGCAGGACAAGGATTTGAGGCATTTATTTGCATATCAAGAAGCCAGATCCAAAAGGACTATTAGACATTTAAAAAATTATCTCCCCTCATTCTGCAGCTTCCTCACTGTGAGCTGTCAGGCACATTACAACATAAAGCCACACCCAGACAGAAGGGTCTGAATAATGCTGCGAATAATACTCTACTTCCTCATCGGGGTTTCTAAAACTCAGTCAATGTTTACAGGATGCTTCTAGGTGCCTATTTAGCAAGCTGCGGACCTTGAAGACAGATAACACATCAGCCTCCAAAGAAAAAAAGATCCAGGCAGTGATGGACATAGCTCTCAGTCTACTGTTTAAATGTCAGCCCTGCAAAAAAACGTACTGACTATTTTTTCCCCTTTAATGTAATGCCCTTAGTGATTCAAAACTTTAGTTAGGGAAGAAAATGTGAACATTTCAGTCATGAGTGTCTATGCATGGTGAAATTATGGGCTTTTGGTTTTATCTTTATAGTGCGCTGTAGTTTCTAAATTGCCTGCATTGAATACATATTACTTTTATAACTTAAAAATAAGTAAAGATATTTTTATTGTAAAAGTTTTGTTTTTTTTTTTAAAGAGAACCTAGCTATGATACTCTGAATTATTGGTTCCAATTTTTCACTCCCCTAAAGTAGCATTCTAGTCAGCCTTTCCATCCTCAAGACCCACATTTGCAGATTCAACCAAGAGCAAATTTAAGAGATTCAAAGAAAAATAACAATACAACCATAAAAATACAAATTTTAAAAAATTGTTCTTCTGTAGTTGCTATAACAACTACTTACATAGTATTAACATTCGATCAGATGTTATAAATAATCTAGAGATGATTTTAAATAGTTAGGAGTATGTGTGTAGGTTATATGCAAATAATACACCATGTTACATAGGGACTTGATTATCTACGAATTTTGGTATCCAAAGGGGTCCTAGATCAACTCCTGTGGATACTGAGTACTGTAAATATAGTCATGTGGCTTAACAATAAAGATACGTTCTGAGAAATGCATTGTTAGGCAATTTTGTCATTGTGTAAACTTCATAGAGTGTACTTACACAAACTTAGATGGTATCATTACTACACACCTGGGCTATATGGTAGCGCCTAGGCTGTCTAGTATTATCTTCTGGGATACAAACTTGTACTGCATGATACTGTAGACAGCTGAAACACAATGGTCAGTGTTTGTGAATCTAAACACAGAAAAGACACAGTAAAATGTACCGCATAAAATATAAAAAATGGTATACCTGTAGAGATATAAATGCTACACTCACCATGAATGGAGCTCACAGGACTGGAAGTTGCTCTGGGTAAATCAGTGAGTGAATGGTGATTGAATGTGAAGGCCTAGGATATTACTGTACGTTACCGCAGACTTTTATACACACTGTATACTTGGCCTACACTAAATTTGTAAAAAAGAAAATTTTTTTTTCTTAATAAATTAACTAGCTGGGCTCGGTGGCTCAGCCTGTAATCCCGCGCCTTTGGGAGGCTGAGGTGAGTGGATTGCCTGAGCCCGCGGGTTCGAGACCCGTCTGGGCAGCGAGACCTTATCTCTATAATAAATCATAAAATCAGCCGGGCGTG
>NW_007248569.1:366622-368100 GCF_000164805.1 Carlito syrichta | reverse complement strand
AAGGCTGAGGCGGAAGGATCGCCAGAGCCCAGCAGGTCGAGGCTGCGGTGGCCGGAAGCGGCCACTGCACTCCAGTCTGGGTGACAGAGTGAGACTTCCACTCAAAATAATTAATTAATTAATTAATTAAACTTTATCTTATCATAAACTTTTAATTTTTTTAAACAACTTTTTGACTCCT
Organism: Carlito syrichta; assembly: GCF_000164805.1. Taxonomy (NCBI): domain Eukaryota; kingdom Metazoa; phylum Chordata; class Mammalia; order Primates; family Tarsiidae; genus Carlito; species Carlito syrichta. The sequence continues at coordinate 367,919 of NW_007248569.1, read as the reverse complement.
TTTTCACTTAGCTTAAAACACAAACACATATGCTGGTATACAAAAATATTTTTTTCTTTATAAACTTATTCTACAAAGCTTTTTTCTTTTTCTTTTTTTTACTTTCCAAACTTTTTTGTTAAAAACTAAGACACAAACAGACACATTAGCCTAGGCCTATACAGGGTCAGAATCATGGCCTCACCAGGAAATAGGAATTTTTCACCTCCATTATAACCTTATGGGACCACTGCCATATACGTGGTCTGTCATGGACTAAAATGTCATAAGGTGATGCATGACAGTATCTGTATCTTTGCTGAGGTGTTGAGATGAATGGAGTGTGCTGCTAGCCCTTGATTCTGGGCTTGACTATGAGGCGTGCCTGGCCAACAGACAGTTGGCAGACATGCAGCCCACAGAGGCTTGGAATGTGCATTTGCAGGTGGACTTGCCCTCCTATGTTCCTGCCTTTATTCCAGAGAAGAACATGCCTAGAGTCGCTGCTGGTCTACGGAAGAAGACAAGCACGTAGCACGGTTCTGGACACGGACTGCATCCTGGAGCCTAGCCCAGCAGAGCTCAGCCTGGGCTCCAAACCCCAGCCGACAAACAACAAAGAAATACTTCATGCCGTCTGCCATTGAGATCTTTGGGGTTATGCAGCACTGCTGTTACTGAATGACATGCTACAAAACACACACACACACACACACGGGCAAAAACTGTCTCATGCATTGAACTGCAGAATAGAAAAAGAGGTCATAGCCTTTTTCATATGCCCATTTATAAAGGGAACCTATTCAACCTTCATTCCAGTATCCCAGTTTGAGAAAATTCCTTAGCAGAGAGTAAGACTTTTCCCCCCTCTTGCTAAACACAGATGTTCCTCAACTTACAGTGGGGTTACATCCAGTTAAACCCATGGTAAGTCAACATATCATAAGGGAAAGTACTTTTGATACCCCGATAAGCTCATCATAAATTTAAAAGTCATAAGTCGAACCATAGTAAGTTGGGAACCATCTGGATACAATCATTTAATTATAATCATAGTTAAGCCCTATGAAGCATGAGATACTGTAAGACCATTCATTCAACAATGGGATTTCACATTAAAAACATATTGTGAAAAAATTAGCTGAGCGTGGTAGCGTGCACTTGTAGTTCCAGCTACTTAAAAGGCCGAAGTGGAAGGGACACTGGAGCCCAACAGGTCGACGCTGGGGTGGCTGTTAGCATGCCATTGCACTCTAACCTTCTAGCCTGGGCGACAGAGTGAGATCCAACTCAAAAAAAAAAAAAAAAAAAAAAAAAA
>NW_007248569.1:364290-366602 GCF_000164805.1 Carlito syrichta | reverse complement strand
AAAAAAAAATATATATATATATATATATAGTGAGCCTCCTTCAATCATCAATGTTAAAACATGTGTGTACACACACACACACACACACACACACACACACACACACACACACATTTTTTTAGTTAAAAGTCTCACTCTGTCGACCAGGCTGGAGTGCTCACGGCCACCTCAGCATCGACCTACTGGGCTCTGGTGCTCCCTCCTCCTCAGCCTTCCAAGTAGCTGGAACTACAGGCACATGCCACCATGCCCAGCTAGTTTTTTAAAAATTTATTATAGAAACGAGGTCTCGCCAAGTTGCCCAGGCTGGTCTCGAACCCGTGGGCTCAGGCAATTCTCTCACCTTGGTCTCCCAAAGTACTGGGATTATAGGTGTGAGACACTGTGCCCGGGCAAAAATGTATTTTTTACAACATATGGGACCACAGATTGAGCCAGCCCCAAATTCCAACTGAGCAAAGATTTTCCCACCTAGGATTCACTCCAATTAATCCTATTGGAACTGAAAAGATCTTTGGATTAAAAGAAGGTTTAGCAATGGGAGAATGGTTGGTAGTTAAGTAAAAGAACAAATCAGGTATAGGCCTCTGATGGCAAGACTATGTGATTTAATTTAACTTTAGCAACAGGGTATGCCCCAAGGTGAGATCACTTTTATTATTTATAGTTGCCTAGCACTAGTAGAAGCCATGTTTTCTTTTGTTTGTTTTTCATTTTTTGCTTTTTTGGGCGGAGTCCCTCTCTGTCGCCCAGGCTGGAGTGCAGTGGCATGCTCACGGCCATCCCAGCATCCACCTGCTGGGCTTTGGCGGTTCTTCCCCTCAGCCTTCTGAGTAGCCGGAACTACAGGCGCATGCTACATGGCTGGCTCATTTTTTGATTTACTGTAGAGAGGAGGTCTCGCCGTGTTCCCCAGACTGGTCTCGAACCCATGGGCTCGCACAATCCTCTCACCTCGGCCTCCCAAAGTGCAGGGATTACAGGCTTGAGCCACCGCGCCCAGCCAAAGCCATGTTTTTTAAAGATGATGACACTGACACTAGCCCAACATGAATCAGTGCCTGACACAAAGTAAAAATCCAGTTGACAAGGGTACCAAATTGATTTTCCTACCAACTCCAAATCCCCCGAAATTCAATTAGCTATGCATACAATACTAATAGCTGCCTATCATTGGGCTAAGTGGTTTGCATGTATCATTTCATTAAATCCTACCTAGAGGACCAATTAAGAACTTTTTTTTCATATTCTAATATAACTTTCTAGGAACCCTTTTCAAAAACAGGTTAATGTTCAATGAATTCTTTAAGCTCTTCTAAGGATTATTCAACACTTAATAAGTTATCTGGCCAAAGATTTAATTACCGAAAATAACTGCACAGCAACCCACTAGTATAAGGCTAGAACTGCTAGAGCTGTTAAAGTCAGGACCAGCTATTTATTTGCAAAACCAAAGGCCAGATTTCATGTTTCAGATCACATATATGCATCTAGAGCCCTGGCATTATTCTAAAGCATTCAGTAAACTGCTTTAGCAAAAATGGAGAGAACAATTACTGCCCTTCCTATTTGCCAAAAATTGTTTAATCAAGGTAAGTAAATTTCCTAAGTGAAATCAGTAAATAAAGGAATGAGTCTTTTAACCTTTAAAATTTAACTGTCCTAACTATAAGAGTTAGAATAAATAATCTTTAGGATTTCCCACTTAAAAAAGCAAATAGTCTGCATCTATCAAAGGAGGCAAAGATAAATATTCTAACAAGCATTAGAAGAACATCAGCGAAACTCAGGTGAAAAGATCTGCCTTAAATTTGTGAAGTACAGTCATTTTCTGATGAATTTCTCTCCTGAGGCCTAACTTCAGTTTTAACTTTGGTTACACCTGAGTGCCATGCTGGATCAAATGTTCCAGACTCTACTGATCATGTGACAGAAGCATTTCTATTTCCAGAAATTTCATCTCCAAAAAGTCAAAATCCTTAGTTCTCCAAAAAAAATGTGAACAATTCAACTTATTTCCCAGACCATTTTTAAATTGGCAGACAAGACTGTCACATAGAGAAAAACTTTGGGGGGGTTTTAAAAAATAGTAAAGTTATCTGAAAAAATGTGTATCTAGAGGAAAAAGCACTCAGGTGAATAGAAATGAAACTTCAGTGATTTAAAGTTTAGCTTAATAACATAAAATTTAAAAAATTTTTTTAAAAGACATGTTTTAATGTCTTAATTTGGCTATTTTGCAAGTTAATATACATAACATGCAGGTTTTCCAGATTTGAAATTCTTTTATTTTTTTTTTTTGAGTTGGAGTC
>NW_007248569.1:318259-363855 GCF_000164805.1 Carlito syrichta | reverse complement strand
AGCCTCCCAAAGGCGCGGGATTACAGGCTGAGCCACCGAGCCCGGCTTGAAATTCTTAATTGTAACAATGCAATTAAAAAAGGGATGAGCACATCTCGATGACTCAGCCCGTAATCCCTGCACTTTGGGAGACTGAGGCAAGTGGATTGCCTGAACCCGTGAGTTCGAGACCAAGCCGGGCAATTTGGTGAGATATTGTCTCTACAACAACTAGAAAATTAGCTGGGAGTGGTAGTATATGCCTGTAGTTCTGACTACTTGGAAGGCTGAGGCAGAAGGATTGCAGGAGACTAGTGGGTCGACACTGGGGTGGCCACGCGTGTGCCATTGCACCAACTCAAAAAAAGGGGGGGGCTATGAAAGATTCCAACAGCTACTTCACAAAAGAATACATATAAATGTTCATTAAGCACATAAAAAGTTGTTTTACATTATCTAGTCATCGAGGAAGTATAAATGAAAAACACAGTGTGATAACGACTACATACTCTTAAAATGGCTAAAATGTCAAAGACTGGCAACACCACAGGTTAGCAAGGATGCAGAATGATTGGGTCCCTCTTCCATTGTTGGAGGAAATGTAAAATGATACAACTTTAGAAGAGTTTGGCTGCCTATTTTTCTAAATTTTTACTTTTATGAACTGACAAATAATAATCGTATGTATTCATGGGTACACAGTGATTTTTCAATACATATAATGTATAGTGATCAGATCAGGATCATTAGCATATCCGTCATCTCAAACAGTTATCATTTCTTTGTGTTGGGAATATTCAATATCTTCCTTTTAGCTATTTCCATTATAAAACACATGATTATTAACTATAGTCATCCTACCGTGGCATAGAACACTAGAACATGTTCTTATAAAGGTCAGCATATGCTACTGATACATACAACAACATGGATGAATCTAAAAACCATCATACTGAGCAAAGGAGCCGGACACAAAGGAGTAAGTGTCTGGCTCCTTGGTGTATGATTCCAATTACTATAAAACTCTTAAGATGATGTCTATTCTACAGAGACAGAAAACAAATCTATGATTGCTTGGGGACAATGATTAGGCATGGGGAATGGGTAGAGGTGGAAGGTGGGTTTGACCAGGAAGGGAACATTTTATATCTTGCTCATGGTGGTAGTTAAACTAGGGTATAAATGTGCCAAAACCCCTCCATATGTACACTCAAAATAGGAACGCTTTATTGCATGTAAAGTATATTTCAGTAAGGTTTACTGATAAAATCCTCGATTTAACTGTTTTCTGGATTGAATGAGATTCTACCAAATGGTCTGCGGGGAGGCTGGCCCATTCTTAAGCAGGTTGATTTTCACAATGGAACCCCAGGACCCTTCACGAGGCACCGCACTCACCAGTCAGGGCTCCCCCTAGGCTCCCTCGTCGCAGCTGCCTCCCGTCCTCACTCAGCTGTCTTTTATACTTCAGTGATTTTCCAGGGCCAGAAGCCACATCTGGGTTGCTGCATTTCCGAAACGGCATGGGTGGAGGGGATAATATGTGGTCAAGCTGCGGACAGAAGAACAGCAGCGTCACTGGTGGGACACGCAACGTGGCCCAGACCGAAAGACCAACCACTCACGTTTTCCTCTTTTCTTTTCCTTCCCTAAACCCCTTTCTCCCAATCCTGTTTTTAATTTGGCTAGTTTAGAAAATTCAGGATTTCATTGTTGTGTCTTCTGCCTGACAGAGAGTCCGGCTTGCTGCAAAATCTCAACAGCGGCGTCATTCAAACTATGGATCACACCACGTAGAGGGTCATAAAAATCAAGTTTAGTAGATTGTGACCAGTATTTTTTAATGCAATAAAGTAGAAATTATCAGAGTTCAATAAAGAAAGGGAAAGTGTTGTCTCACGGAATTTTTAATTCAGTTACACATGTATGTGTGTGTGTGTGTATGTATCCTGGGTCACTACATAAAATATCTTTCTCTGTGGGTCATGGTCCATCCCAAGTGGAAAATATTTCTCTATAGAGAAGCAATACATCACTTCTTTAGTTGGTCGCAAAAGAAAATTCACATATTGTTCACAAATATACGTACGGGAGAGAAATTTCTAAGCACCATAGCCCTTAATGGAAATCAATACATCCCTACATCACTTTATAGCTTTTTTTTTTTTTTTAAAAGAAAAGCTGTCACAAGAATCAGAGAAACCAGTCACTTCAAGAGGCAGCTTTCTACAAAAGACTCCATTATGTCACAACGCTTATTTCAAGATCTGCTCTGCTTTTATAAGAAAACCACTCACACTTGGACCGTGCCATATCTTCTAAAATGTTTAACTTCAAGTAAGCACATATGAATACACAGGTGTCTAGATAGTTACTGAGGACGAAAGTCCAGGAAGTCATTAAGGAACCCCCCATTCCTGCAGATACTCATGGAAATTTCAACTGCCACATAAAAGGGCCAAATTTGTAGAAGTTTAAAAACAGAAAAGGCTTGGGTAACATTGCTCAAAGCCAGGCATTTTAAGGGATGTTTCCCTGAGATTTGATTTTACTTTCATGAGGAAAAAGAGGTGGTCACCTGGCTATACTTATCTGAATTTTTTCTTCTGATTAGAACTATCACGGATGTATTTATAAGAAAAAGGAGCTGGGCTCGGTGGCTCAGCCTGTAATCCCGGCGTTTTGGGAGGCTGAGGTGAGTGGATTGCCTGAGCTCGTGGGTTCGAGACCCGCCTGGGCAAGTTGGTGAGACCTCATCTCTACAAAAAATAAAAACATTAGCCAGGTATGGTAGCACGTGCCTGTAGCTCCAGTTACTTGGAAGGCTGAGGCAGAAGAATCGCCGGGGCCCAGCAGGTCGAGGCTGCGGTGGCCGCTCCCGGCCACTGCGGTCCAGTCTGGGTGACAGAGTGAGACTCTGACTCAAAAAAAAAAAAAAAAAAAAAGGAAAAGAAAAAGGAATTTGGAGACTTGGTCATGTATTTATCTGTCTATGCGCTGCAGCATATTCAAAATCACTGAACAAAAGAAACCTGACCCTGACAATGAGTAACCCCTCCCAAGTTAGTTGAGATAGAATAGACCTCATTGGCTCAGTTGCTAAAAGATGTCTAATAAATAAACTCAATTTTATTCCCCCAAAGTCAATTTTATTCATTAGTAACACCAAGCACTTCTCTGTAAGTACTATCTCCAACTCATGCCAGTCAGTACTTTAGAGGGGCACTTAAAGAACTAGAAGCCCTCCACCCAAGGATCAAAGCCGGATCAGTAGGGAAAAGGGATTCCAGGGTGCACTTTAAAATTTAAGGGAAAAAGAGAAACGCTTCCACATAAAGAGTTGTACTTATCAGAAGTTATTTGTTGAGGCTGCTTGCTCATTACATCAGTGTCCTACTTAGGAGGGCCTCTAACAATAAATTTCCATCTGGTCTCAGAGATTCTGCCCCTAAATCTTATGGGTAATGAATTGTACGGTTACACATTAGCTGCCAGACAAAGCAGACCCAATCACTGGTACATCTGTAGTCAGGTCAGTACACAACATTGAGGTTATTTTTGCCTCCTCCTTGGCTCCACTTTAAGCCCTTGCCCCAATTTTTTCTGCCAAATTTTTTTCTTCCTTTAAAAATTTTCAGGAAAATATTTGCAACTCTAGAAAAGTTGTATCAATAGCACAATAAATACCCACAATCCCTTTAACAGTGTTGAGTTGTTAACCTTCTGTCACACTGCTTTTGCTCTCTCTTTCCCTTTCTCTCCCTCTCTCTCTTCCTCTCTCTACACACACACACACACACACACACACACACACACACACAGTGTGCACACACACGCACATGCACACACACCTCTTAGTAGCAGACACTGTGACTCTTTGTCCCCAAATACTTCAACATGCCTCTTCTAAGAACAAGGGAGTTCTCTTATCCTGTATTCTACGTATTCTTGTAAGGGGTCTCAAGTCTTCTGTGACCCAGGTGAAGTATAAATAGTAGGAAAAATGTAAAATACATATTATGTAGACAACATTTAAAATTTGCTCTTTTACATTACAAGAAAAATTTGCAGCCACAAGGTGGCGGTGTGCCATAGACAGTCAACAGAATGCCGTTTAAAATAGCTACAAGTCCCAGGAAATGCACCAAGAACAGAGACCACCCCTCAAAGTAATTGAGCAAGTTAGGGCCCATTCTACTTAGTTATTTTCTCTTAATTACTAGTGACAGCTGCATAAAATATGAATATTTATAGTTTAAGGTTCATCAGCTTCTGCTACTTATTTTTCACCCGAAATTAAATTTATCAGCTGGTAGAATTACAATTAATTACTCGTGGAAAGACTTATATCATAAATTAACAGAGAATGGAAAAACAAACAGAGGAAAGAAGATAATTCCTATATAGAAATGGTGTGCTTTTTCTTACATATCTCCAACAAAGCCATAAAAGACACGAAAAAAATGTGGAAGAAAGAGAAAGAAATCAAAGAAAAAGTGGACCAAAAAAGAGAAAACTAAATCTATTTTGTCACACAGTACATACATATAGCCACAAGCTATTAGTCTATGAGCCAGGGTTTTTAATCAGAATCACAACCCCAAGAGGAGAGTATTATTTTAAATCTGGGAAAATTGAGGCAGTGAACTGTGAGGGCTACAAATGTTTCAAGCACACTATGAGCAGAAAACCTATAAGCAAAGTGCAATGTTCCAAGATCCCATTTCCTTCTTCACATCAAACCACAATCCCAACAGGGCTTTCTCTAAGTAGATCATTTTTCCAAATTTGCCCTGGTGTCAGTGGTTTTACTATTCTTTCTGCAATTAGTCAAAGCTTCTGAAAATGGTCCACTGCAACCCTGCAATTGATTTTTCATTTTTTTGTCCTGATTCAAACACGCGTGATCCGTTTAAAACATTTCATCACACCCTAGAGCTTATGGCAGACATCGAATGTGTCAGTTGGGACATGGTCCTCTAAATGATTCCAGTTTAATGTTTTCCAACTTTTCCAGACCCCCGAAGTCTTTATATACCACAAGGAGTTTAACTAAAAACAGAGTCTGTCTTGCAACTTTCACGGATGTTCAAAGGCATCTAGGCATGGACTTGTTACATGTGCTTCGAACACTGATTATTTCCCTCCACAGACAGTGGACTCCGGGCGACCCAGATCCTACTTCCTTGTCACCTAGCATGCTGCTAGCCACACAGTATCCTAGATTGAAACATATTCTCCAGAAATATATTCTTACCTCATTCATCAATAGCAAATACTGATTCACGGTGACTGGATCTGCTCAAGACTTCCCCTGTTAGTTTCCTCACAATGTCCTTTAGTTCCAAGAAGAGCCACAGACCTGGTTGAAGAGGTACGTCTGCATATTACTGAACGCAGAAGTCAGACAGAGGCCTGGCACACCACCGACAGGTGATGAGGGACAGCTGCTCTTGCTAGCAGCTCTCACAGGAAATACATAAACACCTCAACCAGGATAAGTGTGATGCAGAACTGGGGCAAAGTTTCCAAAATTATCAGGTCTACGAAAAGGCTCATCACCAGGATTCTACACCTGCATTTTCTACGTTTATCATCTCCACCCACTCTCTGGTGTTTTACAAATTATCAGGCTGATTTTTAAAAAAAGGATCCATCATGATTGCACATGGCTTCTGCCACATCAATGAAGATGGATCAAAAGTACATAATTAATACCAACATATTATATTCTTGAAAACTGCTGAGAGTAGCCATGAGTGTTCTCACCACAAAAAATGAAGTGTATGAGGTAATGCATATGCTAAATTAGCCCAATTTAGTCATTCTATAATGTATACCTATTTTAAAACATCATGTTATACATGATAAATATATATATATATATATATATATATATATATATATACTTTTTATTCATCAATTTAGAAAGCAAATTTTTTTTTTAAAGATTTATTTAAAGATGTGGGGTACAATTCAGGGTTAGGTATGCAAATGTTCATTATGCAGGCACCCTTGTGGATGAGGTGTGCCCCCCATTCCCTGGCAGTTTTCCGCTATCGCCAATCCCTTAGAAAGTAAATTTTTAAAAAGTAAAAGTAAAGGCATATCATTTACAAGGCTCAATCTCAGCTTTTTTTTAGTGTCTCTGCCATCATCACCCCCACCACTGTCTCCAAACACAGACCACAGGTTTCTTTTTCTATGGTTATGTCCCCTAGTAATACCATCCTCTAAAAAGGCATATTAAAACTGTCCATGAACATTGGACTTTCAGCCTCTTAACGGACCATTTTCTTCAGTCTCGTCTCCAGATACTTTTATGCCCAAGCATGAGTTCTCTAATTCATAACTTTTAAATATTAACAATGATCATATGAACAGAAAGAAAAATATCTTGTCAATTTTAGTAAATGGCAACTTCTTTTTTCTATCTACTCAGGTCACAAGCTTTACAATTATTCATTATTCTTCTTCATTCCATATCCAACTAGCAAATCCTCTAGCTCAGTCTCCGAAATACATCAAAGAATGCAATCCTGTCACCATTCCTACTGCCAACACCCTTGTTCCTGCCATTCCAATCTCTCTGCTTACACCCGAGTCTCAGCACCACAGCTAGTCATCCTTTAAAACGTAAGCCGGTGCTCCAACTCCACCGCTGGAATCCTCCCACAGCTTCTCCTTCACCCAGAACAAAACTCCAAGTTCTGATAGTGGCTTACAAGGTCCTACCACCTCTACCCCTACCTCTCTGACCCCAGGGCCTTATACCTATAACTTCCTCTACGTGCAATACACTCCAGATATTAACTACCATGCCCCTTCCCCTGTCCTCTGCGTCTCTATTTAAATGTCACTCCCATGGGGACCAAAAGGAGGCCCAAACCTTACCTGTATGATGACCACTTATCTACCTAATCCTGAATCGTACTCCCTATCTTTAAAATAAAATAAAACAGGAAAAAAAAATGTCACTCCTTCCAGGGGGTCCTCTGTCCATGCCTATGGATAACAGCATGCCCACCCTTTATTCTTTTTTATTTTTCCTCATAGCACCTATCATTGCATGACACAGGAGATCTTTTGCACTTTTGTTCCTTGCCATTCTTCCTCTGGTAAAATGAAAGTTACATTATATGATGTCCTAGTCTGTTTTGTCCACTGTTCCAACCCTAGAACTGTGCCGACTACATAACAGGCACCCTGTAAATATTTATAGACAGAAAAATAAATTGCAAATCTCTGGTATTTAGCTAAAGATCTAACAACAGGAAAAAAAATAGAAAACACATCCCATAAAGGCTTTTACTGTTGAAAAAATAGAATAAAAATTATATTAAATGTTAGTCAAGGTAAAATGCTTAAATCGAGTCTCTAGTATTTTGACAAAATTGAAAACTTCATGTATAGAAAAGACCCTTAGGTTAAGGCAAACCACGTGTTTTCAAATAATCTTTTCAATATACCAAATAAATGTGCTAATTTTTGAACCCAGCTACCTCTGAAGGTGATTCCTAAATAATGAATTATTCGACTATATTCCTATAAGCATATTCACTTGTCTATCAATCCAACCCTTTCCTACCCCATTCTTCTTTTCTGTAATTCTGCATTCATTCCCAAGATGTGGCACATGCATTTTAAAGACCCATCCAGAATGCATGTGCCCTAAGGCCAAAGTTCATTAGTTCAAAGGGATCACCAATGTCATTTGCATACATCATGGGGGGCTCACTAGTAAAGCCTTTTTTATGCTTAAAAGAAAGAGATGATCAATAGAGTATGAAGGCATTGTTCAGTTGTTCTGTTTCTTGATATTAAAAATTCTAAGAAACCAAAGATATGAAAATATATGAATAATTCTAAAATTGCATAGCTTGTAATACTAGTTAACTGCTCTCCACCATCCCCTCCGCCCAATAAAAAATCCAGTTGGCAACCCAAAATGACTTTACTATATTTCAAAACTGAATTTCATTTACTTTTAAACTAAAGCCTACAATCAATATTTTAAATTTTGATAGAACAGACTTCTCTAGTTAAGACAGTTATTGGATCCATACTAATTCCACAGTGGTTAGGAGCGCAGACTAGCGCCAACACTTATTATCCTAATTAAGATCTTTAACTATTTCTGCACCTGTTTCCCCATCTCCAAAATGCTAGATGCATGGTGTGTCCCATCTCCAATCAAGACTTCATGGATCCCTCTGCTGTGCTAACCTAAGTCCAGAGTTTACCCCACCCTCTAAATCAGCAGTTCTCAATGAGTGGTGACTTTTGCCCCCTTGTCTCCCAGGGGACATGTGCAATGTCTGGAAGTATTTTCAGTTGTCACAACTCTGGCAGGGGGTGCTGCTGGTTTCTACTGGTGAGAGGCAGGGATGCTCTTGAGTTCCCAGCAATGCACACAACAGCCGCCCACAACAAAGAATTATCCAGCCCAAAACGTCCATGATGCCACTGCTGGGAACCCCTGTTTCATACTCACTTTCCTTCTTGTCTGTCTTCACCTATTTATAAACTACTCACCTTTCTGAGTTACATGTTGTTGAAGGCTATTCTAAAATCTCTAGAGAACACGAAGCAGGAAAGAGGAAGAACACAGATAGAATCCCAACAAAAAAAATTGCTCCTGTCAACAAGATTTGGGAAGCAAATAATTCCCTGAGCAACATTAATTTACCCAAACTATTTAGCTGTTCACTGCAATTCATTTTCTCAATGAATGTCTATATTTTTAAAAATAATGCATCAATAGAATGAATTTAAACTGGAAGATGTAGTAGATACCAATATCATTTTCCATCTTTGGTTCTGTAATTAATTCTTTGAATCATAAACTTCAATTAACAATATAAAAAGTGTTTCAGAAACATCCTAAAATACACGACTAGATCAAACTGCAATGGCATTCACCTAAACAGAGCTGTATCACTAGTTTTATTCTCAAGAGAATTGATTTTCTTTGTTCCCTTCCAAGAGAAAAATGTAAATTAGGACTTTGATACCACTATCTCACATTTGTCTGTCAACTCAACTTCAAGAAAGTCAATTTCTTTGCTTATAAACATCTCTACACACACACACACACACACACACACACACACACACACATCCACAGCCTGCAATACAAGATCATCACAACCCCAAGGACAGAGCCACACAGCAGGCAGTTAATTGCAACTAACTGTTATGGGTACAGTAAGCAATCAATTCAACCGTCTAAAGATGTTAAAAAAAAAAAAAAACTAATATTTTTATAGTTTTTAAAACATGGTATTTTATGTGTGTATTTTTCAGATTATGAATCCTTTCTTAAAGTCTAGTTTCGGAACAATAACACTGGGAAAACACAGGGAATATATTAATACTAATGTGACTTTGCAAATGTATCACCTGCTTTCCTGTCCCTTTAATATTCTAGGGGTTTCCCTGACCTTTATTTAGGGATCTGATCTATGCCTGAAGTTATTTACTCATCTGAAGTCATTGAAGTCCCCTGATGCCATCATGCCCCCATCAGCAACATAACTAAAGATTCTGACCATGGTGAACAAGCAGGAAGAGACTAGACTCCTCATCAGTCACCTTTCCTCTGTCTAAAGTCAGAGAAGAATATTCCCACATGACATCACACAACCTAGCATAAATGCCTGCTTCCCCCTCTGGCAGAGAAACTAGACACCCACTTAGGCAGTATTATTATTCCCATCTTACCAATGAGGGATAGATTTGGAAAGATTAACCTTCAATGTTATCAGCTCATTAGGACGTACTACAAAGAATCGAATCGGAGATTCCTAACTCCAAAGTCCACCACATTCCTTATACTGTTCCAGACACAGGCTCATAGCAGAGAAGGGTCTGAAGCCTTGGAAAATGAATCTTAGCTTCCTCATACAGCTCCACACAGAGAAAACTGGATTCTTAGACCCTGGTCTCAGCCAGTCCAAATGGTCCAGTTCAATCCTAACTGGCAGACTACACAGCAGTTTTCAGGGCTTCTATGGCTAACATCTTGGTCAGACTGATAGAATCAGAAAATATTAGCAGAGGAAAGGACCTAAATATCCTCTGTATCCTAATTTCCTGGTTATACCGGACGACAGAGGCCCAGACAAGTCAAGTCAACTGCCCAGGTTTACAAAGATATCCGGTACATGAACCCAGAACACAGCCCAGACATTTGGACTTACTCTGCTGCCGACCACCTGTGCTCCCCTGCTCACTGTGCTTCCATCAGCACCACACATGCAACAGGGGCCTTTAAGACCCTAAACGTCTATCCTTCTGCAGGCACCAACTGCTCCACCGTGGGCTGGATGCTCTAGGAATGAGCAACGCATCACAGCCCACATCTGCAGGGACCACAAAACAGCAGGGAGGAGGAAGACAATGGTTTCAGGCAGCCCACAACTGGGATTGCATTCAGCCACTTATCAGCCATATAAAGGTGAATAAATTTTAATTTAATCTTTAAAAAATGAAGATAATTATATCCTCTTCACAGGATTGTTGTGGACTAACTGATCAACATTAAGCTCCTAGCATCATACCTGGCACCTAGAAGGAACTCAAATGTTTATTCTCCTTCCCCTTCCCTATCCCTTCTTTGCCTAGCACATTTTTTGTCAGAACCATAAAAGAAAACAATCACTGAAATTTCTGTTCAAAAATATCCATGGAAACTAAAAATAAACCTTATACAAGTTTCTGGAAAAAACTTCAAAATAAACTCTTCTTATTAAATAATGTTTAAGCCGGGCACAGTGACCCATACCTATAATCCCAGCACTTTGGAAAGCCAAGGAGGAAGAATTGCTTGAGCCCAGGAGTTCAAGACCAGCCTGGGCAACATAACAAGACCTTATCTCCACAAAAATCAGCCAGGCATGGTAGTGCATACTTATAGTCCCAGTTACACCAGAGGCTGAGAAAAGAGGAATGCCTGAGCCCAGAGGTTTGAGGCTACAGTGAGCTGTGATCATGCCACTGTACTCCAGCGTGAGGTTCTGACTCAAAAATTAATTAATGTTTAAGTTCTTTAACTGGACAAATGCCAGAAATGCATATTCATAGCTTCATATTAAGAGAAAAAAATGGGCCGTCTGAGCAAGTCCATAGTGGATAGCTCTGACCCAAGAGGCATAATAAGAAAAGCATGCTTAAGAATCATCAAGTCACAGATTCTCAGCTGCTTAGGGACCTCACCTGGTTAAAATGGAAATAATTTAGAAAGATACAGAAAGACAACCACTGAGAAATCGGCAAGAGGGTGAAATGGTAAGAGGGTAAAATGGCTCTGGGGGGAAGGAAGGTACCAGACCATTCAAACTATTGTTAGCTTTATTTCGTCTTACAGGGGGAAAAGTAACCAGAGAACATGAGAAGAAAGAGAAGAAAAGGACTGAGAGAGAAAGGGCAGAAAGAGGAAGAGAAAGGGGAGAGAAAGTGACCGAATAAGAGGTGTTCAGAAAATATAATGCCCTATTTGGGTCCCGAGCTCCCTAGAATAACATCACTCACTCTTTGACTCGAGATTGTGTTCCACCATAGAACCAAAGACTGATCTTCTCACTTAGCCAAACGATAATAATATCCAATTTTAATCAAATAATTATGAATCTATTCCATAATAATAAAATTTTAAATTCCAAGACCTTAAGCCGGTAGCTCCTTGGCTCAGCACCAGGTCTATCTTGCCCCAATCTCTATCTGAACAGGTTTCTGGCCTGCTGTCCTCCCTGATCCCCTGGGCTGAGTCCCTGCTTCTCCATTACTAATCTCCCTGCCCAGTGTGTCTCTAGAACCTGAGGTTGGGAGACCTCCTTGTGTTCAGGGTCCTGCACCGACTGATGCCTGCAGGGGACAAGACCCCAACACAGTGCCAGGCCTGTGCCACCAGCCTGACCATGCCCTGGATTTAGGGCTTGCTTTAAAACTGTGGTGTAATGGAACTGATACCACAGCTTTCCTTTGTCCAGTTCACACCATCCCCAGGCAGACTCCCAAGTCACCCTCCACCACCTGGACTCCCAGTCCAGGAAAAGTCAGATGGGTCTAACCAACCAACCCCCTAAGGGAACATGAACTAGAAAAGCAGGGGAAGGAGAAAATGACAGCAAACATATAAAAGGAGGAAGAGAGGACATGGAAGATGCAATGAGAAAACAGAAGAAAAAGGAGAACAAATAATAGCTGGGTAGGTTCTGCAGAAAATAAATCCACTTGAATTTGTCTTCCTATTCTACTGTTCACCTGGGTAATGAGCACGTGAGCCACCTGATTATGCTGTCCTCTGAAGTTGTGACTAACTGACCAACTATTCCTCAAACCTCCTCCTGTGTTTATTCTTCACAAAAAGATCTGGATCCCAACAGGCCTGAGCCCTGAGGAAGAAAACTTTCCTCTAGGTTACGAGAGCATAAGTGAGTCAGGATGTTCCCAGCATCCGCATGTGATTAGGAAAGGAAAAGACTTTGCCTTTGGGTAGAGGTTCATAACTCCATTAAAAAGAGTATCCTTCAGAAGCCACAGTGTAGTAAAAACAGACAACAATTCACTGTCAGGAGTCCCTTGAGTCCTCAAGGCAGCCCCAAGGAATGGGTAGAGTTGCATAAATAAGATCAACGCAGCAACTGGAGAAGTTGTCTCATATTTTTTTCTACCATGTCTATAAACAATTACTCTAAAATTAAACCTAATCCTAGCCAATAAGCAGCGCTCTGTTTCTTTTCCTCTAAAGTACAAAAACAAAAACCAGCAATACACAAGAAAACCAAGGTACAACCTGATAAGCCGGGTGCCAAACGATCTCTCCCTCGGAAAACAGGACACACTTGCATCTGATGAGCTCTGAAAACAGACTTGAGCAGATAAACCACGATACCAACTGGACAGCCAGCACCTGACCCAGCTCCGCCTCCCACACCCCAGGTCTTTATATTCCTGCCAGCACCTTGCTGGTGGAAGAAGCTCTTTCTATTGAGCACATGAGGATGGAAAGACTAGAACCAAGAGATGGGCTGGGGAAAGTTTCAAACTTGAGCTTGAAACTCATCTAAGAACAGAATACTCTACTCAGTTACTGACAGTCCTCCTTTCCATACATCTAGACCTCTAATATATAAAAGCCTGAATTTACAGTAGATTGATTAGATTTCCTTCCCTGCTGAGGGGATTTTAAACAATGAATTCTTCTGCCATGTGTTTACTTAGAAAAGAACAAAAATGACATACGAAAGAACAGCTCTGGTTTACAAGGTTATGACCATTTGGTCTGGCTAGTGAAGCACGTGGATGGATCCTCTGTCCATACACACCAATACAGCTGCTGGATGCCAGGCATCGTCACTAGGGCTATGAATTTCTTTTTCCTCCAACTCCACATAGTCCTCTAAAGGTAAAGGTCACCCCTCACTGCTGAGAGGCCCCAGTCTTACCAAGCTCAAAACCCATAGCCACTAACGGTTCATTTCCTGACCTTTATCACCGTTCCCTGACAGTCCAGGGATTGGCAAACTACGACTGCCAAATACAATTTTATCAAATCACAGTCACACTCGTTCATTTATGCACTGTCCACATTCTGGATATAATAGCAGAGTGGAATAGTTACCACAGAGACAGTATAGCCTGTGAGGCCTAAAATGTTTACTATCTGGCCCTTTACAGAACAAGTTTGCAGGTGCCTAATTTATTCAATAAATTCACTGAGCATCTACTATGTGCCAAGTGTGGTTTGGGCACTGTGGAGACAGCCATAACCAGGACAAAATTCCTTTCTTCGATGGTAATAAGTGCTGTGAAGAAGACAAAGGCAGGATATGGGACAGAGAATGGGGGCCACCCTATTAGACAGGCGATTCGAGAAGATTGCTTCGAAGGGGGGGGTCATTTGAACAGAGACCCAAAGGAAGGAAGGGTGTGAGCTATGCAGGGAGAAGAGTGAAAGCAAGTTCAGTATGAGGGGACCCCCCCAAAAGTCGGAATTATCTTTTGGAAGGCCATCCCTTCATAGGACACTTGGAATTTGTTCCTCTGGATCAAGTGGTGGGTTTTTATCTGGAAGTTTTGAGAAGATTGCATCATAATTTGTTCAAGAAACATCCCAAATTGTAGCAAACAGGTGACTGGTTTGCTCACCATGACAATGCACCTGCCCATGCCATGCTGAATATTTAGTAGTTCCGGACCAAAAATGGCAGGGCCCCTGCGCCCCAATCTCACCCAAAGTAACTTTTTTTTGTTTCCCTGGATGAAAAAAGTCCTCAAAGGGAAACATTTAGCCCATGTGCGATGTGAAAGAGCTAAAACAAAAAATGGCAGATGCATTCAAAGGCATTAAAACTGAGGAGTTAAGGGCCGGGCATGGTGGCTCAAGCCTGTGATCTCAGCACGTTGGAAGACCAAGGTGAGAGGATTGCCTAAGTCCAGGGGTTCAAGACCAGCCTGAGCAACTTGGTGAGACCGCGTCTCTACAATAAATCAAAAAAATTAGCTGGGCATGGTGACAAGTGTCTATAGGTCCAGCTACTTGGAAGGCTGAGGTGGAAGGATCACCTGAGCCCAGCAGGTCGAGGCTGCAGTGGCCAGGAGCGTGACACGACACTCAGAAATAAAGTCCACACAGTGCTTTATTTCTGGGAGATGGTGGTCAATGAGACCAAGAAGGTAAACCTGGACTTCTGTACTCCACGATGCAGGAGCCTCCACAGTAGACACGACTTGAACTGAAGAGACAGCATAACTACTATCCTGTGTTACTCAAGATCAATCATCATCCAGTGCTCTAAGCCACGATACAGAGCAACTTCCTAATCTTTCCTACCTCAGAATGTATTCTCTGATGCCTTCCATCCACCTGCTCTGTCTCCTTAAGAGTTGATATCAGCCTCTAATGCTTTCTTCACCAGTGATGAGATGGTGTCCAGGGCATAGTTGACTACTCCTAACACAACCACCTACCCATACACACATTTACATCCTCCCACAGGCCTCAGACACTTAAGACTCTTGGTGACTTACCACTAGCTTCCAGTGTACCCAAGTCAGGCATGTGGATTAATTCTTCGGTGTAGACCCAAACATGATAATACTAAGAAACCTAAAAATCATTCATAATAAAGTTCCACAACAACATGTACTAGACAACGAGGAGCATTTCTCAACCAATCTTACCTACGAAAAGTGGGAGGGAAAAAATAGCAAGAGTGATGGAAAAAATAACACCCTGCTCAGTGGAAAAAAATGTACAAAATGCTTTGTTGATTCTTCTATTTTAGCATTTACCATGGGGAAACATAATCCCCTTCTTCATTAATATGTCACTGCCCTCTCAGAATCCTAATTCTTATCTGTAGCCCCCAGCACTTAGCAAAAGACTTGACTTAGGCAACACTTAGCATATGTGTCACATGAATAAACATCTACTTACACTTGAGGGTATAATTAGATGACAACTATCTCAAGGAGTTAAGAGATGCACTGTTCAGGGGAAGTGAAAAGAAGACTAAAATAAGGTCAAAATACCTCTATATGTGTAAAATGGAAAAGAATGGGCAATTTAAAAAAATTCCTTGGAGCAGGGTTAGGAAGGAGCCCAGTCATTCTTGAACACTTCTTTCTTCTCTTTTGTGATGGAGACAAACCATTCCAAAAACCTCTTTTTCTCCCAAGAATTTCTGCCCCAGTAGGCATAGAGATCAAGGAAAATAAACAAGGCTAACTGCTGCCTCTACAACTGAAGAAAGATGTGGCTAGACAACTGGGTATCCCCTTGGAGGAAGGCGGTAATAACAGGATTATCTGGAAGTATAATATAATTTTATATTTTACGTTACATAAATGGTATGTCATTAAAAATGAGGACTAGGTACCATTTCCCCAATGATTGAGAATTATAGAAAAAAGCAAGAAATGCAACTCTGAGAATTATTTTTGAAAACTTAGAAATGACTAT
The DNA here is from genome assembly GCF_000164805.1 of Carlito syrichta. Lineage (NCBI taxonomy): Eukaryota > Metazoa > Chordata > Mammalia > Primates > Tarsiidae > Carlito > Carlito syrichta. The sequence continues at coordinate 347,909 of NW_007248569.1, read as the reverse complement.
TATACAAATCACACAAATGTAATTAAGTCATAGCACTTTTCACTTGACAATGAAGTACTCTTCATCACTGTAGCTAATTAAAGCAAAAAAAAACCCCAAAAAACCTACAGGAAAATGGCAAAGAAAGTATCAATAATTTAAGACTTCAATAAACTGCTCTAAAAGAGGAACATAATCTTCCTGCAACCTTTTAAGGTTTCTTACAATTCTTATGTAGTCACAATATCTCATCACCAAAATTTAATCATCAACAATGACTGGAAATAAAAGTCAAAGAAATCAGATGAAAGGAATTTATGAACAGCCCTAGAGTATGATTGGCTCATCGGGCAACAGGACTGGCAGTGGCTAAGCATTCAGCACAATCAAAAACTGAGAAGACAGACGTGTATCAGAGCATTTTCAACCTGGAGGAAGAAATGGTAAATACCTACTCTTGCCTCCTGTTAAATACTTTTAGAAATAGAATCCCTTACCCCCACATACACTCTTTACTCCCTCCTGCTATAGTCCCGGCGTCAGTACTTTTCACCTAACGCAGTGGAGAGTTCACCTGTTGGCTTACTGCCTCCCTTCCCCATTAGAGTATAAGCTTCACAAAAGTAGAGACTTGAGGGTGGAAGGACCTGTTTTGTTCCCTGGGGAATCCCTGGAGGTTAGAATAGGACCTGGCACATAGTGATGTGGTAGTCATTAGTGCCATATAGTCTATTTCTGTTCTCCACCTTCTGGGCACAAATAATACTGTACTCTCTGGCTCCTTATGGTTAAAAAGAGCCATGTGACAAGATCTGACCAGTCCATAGGAGAAAAGTGGGGTGTGTCTTGTCCAGGCTAACGTATTTAATTGCGGGTATGAGAACCTCCAGAGCGCTCTTACTTAGCTGCTCCAGCTACTGCTTGCTCCTGGTGGGGGCTGCTCTGTCAGCCAGTCCCAGAGTAAAGACAACACCAGACAGAGCCCCAGGCAACCCACAATGGATTTAAACCTTTGGGCTTTAAGCTTCTGAAGGGTCAAAGGTTGTTATCACCCTTCCTAACTGATAAGGTGGACACTCAATAAAAATTTGTGGTTGAATTTGTCAGCTCTCCTTGCAGAACTCAAAGAGAATAATGACTTCGGAGGGGACCTGTTTACTTACAATATGCCCCATTCTAATTTAGAAAAATTCACATGTCTTTCCTGGTATATAGTTAAAAAAACAAAACAAAACAAAACTGTGTTGCTAATGCAATGGCAGGATAGAAGATAGGCAGTACATTAAAAAAAAAAAAAATATCAGCCTCACTCTCTTCTTTCTATATCTGCCTCAAGCGGTCCTGAAGAATTCTTTGATTGATCAAAGTCTAGAGAGTGACTTAGAAGTTATGCTGTGAGAAGTAATCAATATTACCAAGAGAAAAGCGTATCTTGAAGATGTTTTACTCAGAAGCCCCTCAAGAGCTTAAAGCTCCCTCCAGAAAAGCACAGGACCTCAGGGAGGAAAGAATCCCTTCAGCAGGGACCCTAGACATGGAGAGAGTCCAAAAGTAGAAGATCAAAGGGCTCAAAGTGCATGGAGGGACAGTAGGCCAAGAAGAGACTCTAAGCTGCCCCGGTGTGGTGATTCTATAATATGCACAAAACTCATTGGCACTCCTCTTCAAGAGGTAGACCTTAATAACCCTCTCCTTAAGTATGGGGAGGCTATACTTAGTGACCTGCTTCTAAGCCAAAGAACACAGCATAAATGATTGTGAGAGGATTGACCAAGACACTGTGGCTTCCTTTCTCCCTTTTTCTCTCCCTTTCTCTCTCTTTCTCTCTCTCTCATACTTCATCTGACAAAAGCCACTGCCACATCATGAAGACACTCAGCAGCCCAACGGAGAGGTCCATGTGGTGCGCCGCTGAGGCTTCCTGACAGCAGTCAGCACCAACGTGTCGGTAACATGAAGGAACCATCTTGGAGTGGCTCCTCCAGCCCGGTCACATCACCAGATGACTGCTGCCCTGACTACACCCTCATGAATTACCCAAAGCCAAAAACACCCAGCTAAGCTGCTCCTGAATTACTAATTCAAAAAACTCTGGAATAACAATTTGCTGTTTCTAAGCTGCTAAATCTGAAGGATAAGTTCTTGCACAGCAAAAGTCAATTTATCAAGTGTCTTCTAGCCTGTTGTATATGTTATATGAGTGATGTGTTCACAGTGGCTCTATGGAATGGATTATACACTGACGCAGATGACTCAGCTATAACTGAGAGGATGCAAACATGTTCCACCACCAAGTACAGCACTCCCTGGCTCCTCATCCCAGGTTTTCCTGTTCATCATGTATTGCTGCCTTGCTCTTTTGAAAACAGTCTCCCATCTAATACATGTGAAAACCAGTTTCATCCCTTTATTTCACACCATCTATGACAGGCCTTCACTTCACCATGATGCAAAAAATTCCCGAAGAACCACATAAGAGCAAAGAAGGGAACAGACCATTGTTAACAACACCTGCACGCAGGGCTGTAGAATGACTGTTTTCATTCATATTTATTCATACATCACCTTTTCCCAAAAAGACTTAAGGAACTTAGTAGAATAGCTCTCATAGGACTCACTTTCCCCAATACTGATCCATACCATCTTCAGCAGCTGAATAGTTGTTATTACCTTACTATACCTCCTCACAACCTGCGTTTCATTTTCCGGGTAACTTACTGCTTCATTAAACTGTAAGTCCCCTACATACTAATACTCAAGTTGTGAGCTTTCAAAGGCGTGAATGTGTATTTACTTGTCCAATCACATAAATTACTTCATGTGTCTGAAGTACATTGCCATGTGCATGCATCCTCTACAAGTAATCATGCTTCTGTGTACTTTATAGCACTGTATCAGTACAGTAGGACAGTATTTTTATTTCATGTCCAGGATGTCTGGAAACAAACATAAAAGCAGCAGTGATGTAGCTGGTACTGTATATTGATTGTATTAGTTGGGTACCTAGGCTAACTTTTTGGACTCATGAACGTGTTCTCAGAACAGAATGCATTCACATGTAAGGGACTTACTGAAATTCAATTTGGGCTTTTTTTTTTCTTTTTTTTTTTACCTAGAGCAAAACTACAGTTCCAGTTGTGTGTGTGTCAGCAGGCTGAGGAGCACATATGAGCCAAGACACACACACAAAGACAAAAAACAAGCAAACACTACATGGTGGCCAAAGTATTCTCCATCTCCTAGCATTTTGCATCTCCTCTTTCCTATCTGGAGTATAAGTGGTAGCAGCCCAGGGTGTAACTTCTGTACCAGTGTTTATGAAGTTCCTAAACCTTCCTGGATATGGACAGAAAAGGAGGTTCAATGGTAACTAGGTGAGGTTAAAACAAGGTGGTGCTAAGGTTTGCAGTCAAGTCAGCTTCAACAAAAAGCAGGATGTCTGAAACCAAGTGATGCAAAATGGTGAAAATAACTTCTCCAGATCCCCCAAATCCCAGCTATTTGCTGTAAGATTAAATGTCCCATGTCACCCTATTTTGTAGTAATAATGGAAACCTGACATAAGAAGCGTGAAAAAAAACAGTCTTTATAAGTTCCTTTTGCATAGATAAAAAGAGAGGCAGTGTGTTACCTAAGAAATAGTTTCCAGATCCATTTCAAAAGCACTTTGAGTACTTACTGCATGCTATAACACTCCAGTAGAAATGGGGGGTTAGAGTGATAAATAAACGTAGCCCCTGCCATCAGGAATACTTCAATCTAAAAGTAACTCTTATCCCTTAAGGATTTCAGGTCCTTTTTTGAATCCTCTCTCTCTTCCCAAGTAAACACATATAAAACAAAAATTCTGCTACCAAATTCAGTTTATCCATGAATCGTCAAAGTCCCTGGATCTTAGGCTAAGTATATCTTGATCTACTAGAAGAAAAAATATATATCAAATTTTATTTGATAAACATATTACATAATACTTAACCTATATATTCTAGCCTCTCTTCTAAGCAGCTGAAAACAGCATCTTTAATCTTATCATATACTAAATATCATAGAGGACAAAATACATACGTTCATGTAAAAGTAACATTTATATAAAAGTAGCATTTACTAATATTTCTGGCATCACTTTTTATAAGCAATAGTAATTGAACTAAAATAAAGTTTGCATGAAACCTAAACTGGTAAGGTCTACAGTTTTAACCTCATATTTATACTAAGTGTAATTATTTTGTATGATTAATTCTGAATATAAAATATCTTCTGTAGTTCCAAGATAGCAAGTTGAGTGCTTCTCATCAGTTTCAATGGTTTAAGTAATTTTTGGTTATAACACTGGTAGAAAAAAAATTCACTTGACTTTTTCCTTTTTTAAAAAAATGCTGTTTCTCTACATAAACTGCATTTATGCTGTCAAAAAGAAAACATCAGTGACAAGTGAATTAGACACTAAGGATTTAAAAAATAAAATCCTCTCCATAGTTTAGTTTCTGCAGTATCTTCCAGGAGACAGCCTCTTGAATACAGTGCAGAAGATAGTCTTAATGGTGAGGCATGGAAAGCTATCAGGTGTCAGGTGGAGAATTAAGAAATATCTAGAACAAAAAGAGAAAGAATGACACTGCTAGGGATGGGGAGAGTCAGGACACATCTAAAACACAGGAGAGAAAGAAATACAAATTGTTGTACTTTCAAGAATATGCTGTCCAATACAATAGCCACTAACTACATGTGGCTATTTAAATCCAATTTAAAAGGTCAGTTCCTCAGTTGCACTAGCCTCCTTTTAAGAGTTCAAAAGCCACATGGGGCAAATGGCTACGCCATGTTCTAGACACTGTAGAATACAGAATATTTCCATGATCTCAGAAAGCTCAATTGTATAGCACTATACTATAAAGTGAGAACCCAGAAGATACCGAGAAACTAGTCTTGAACAGAACGTACGTAGATTCAGGTATATATATATATATATATATATATATATATATATATATTTTTTTTTTTAGTTGAAGTCTCACTCTGTTGCCCAGGCTAGAGTTCAGTGGCACACTCACAGCCACCACAGTCTCGACCTGCTGGGCTCAGGTGATCCTTCTGCCTCAGATTTCCAAGTAGCTGGAACTACAGGCACATGCTACCACGCCTGGCTAGTTTTTTGATTAACTGTAGAGATGATGTCTTGCCAAGTTGCCCAGGCTGGACTCAAACCTGTGGGCTAAGGAAATTCTGTCACCTCAGCCTCCCAAAGTGCTGAGATTATAAGCGTGAGCCACCGCACCCGGCCAATTCAGGTGTACATTATTTTCAGCTAAGTTCTGTTTGTAAATTGATACAAAGGAGGTAGAAAACAGCTAAGATTAAGAATTCTGAACAGAATGGAGAAACGGCCCACATTACATAGGACAGCCCAGGATACCCTGGATGCCATCTGAGATTCAAGTGGCTCAGGAGCTACCAAACCAGTGGAAGGCCTGTGGCTTATTCTTCCTTGTAAGCCAGTAATATTGGGAATTGAGGTAGGGAGTAAGGGAGAGAGAGGATAGATTACTTATTTATTTATTTGCCTTTTTGGTCCACATATTTTTCCATAGCCACACATCAAAGTCATGCTGTATTTAATCACAAGCATCTGGGGGAAATGCATATCATTATTGCTATGAAATATAATTTTGATTTTCATCCAAATATTATCTTTTCCATAGACACATTTCAACTACATGTCTCCTAATTCCTACAGGATCATGACTGGAGTTTAGGTCTACTTGAAGAGACAATATTTCAGGAAAGCCTCAAATAGTTACCTGGATACACCATCTAAATTTACTTCTTTTTTGATTCTCTAAGGTCCAAGATGTGACCTGGAGCTCAGAATTCTCTAAAAGCCCCCAAAAGTTGGTCATTTAATTCAGGAAAGGAAAGATTTAAAAGATTCACACAGAAACCTCAGGAAAATGACAAAACATGGATAAATACAAGGTAAGACAGTCACAACTCTTCAAAAAAAGTACAAAGGTAATGTAGCACAGAATGAGAAAAGTTTGAGCCATTTTTTTTTAATTAGTAAAAAAGAAGGTGGATGACAAAGCTTGGATGACAGGATTATATATCAGCTTATTAAATTGTCGCAAAAGGGTTCATGAAGGAAATAGGTTTTTAGTTTAATACTGAATAAATTAATGCTTTTGTATTACTATATGTCAGCAACTCTGAAAATTATTTAACCACAAACTACACCAAGAAAGACATTTCAGATTCTTGTCCAGTAAACAAATTCCACCAAAGTAAACATTTCACGAAGCCATAATTTAGCCTTACTATAGTATACATTTACTGATATCCTCTATTATAATTTCATTTTTCAAAAACAAAATACAAGGCATGACCCATTAAACTAATTTCAAGACCTATTCACGAGTTCCAAATGACAGGATGAAAGATACTGCTATAAGAGGGGTAAGGTGGATTGGTAAATGGTATATCTGAAGAAAGGAAACCATATATGTAAAAACAGGATTAGAAACCCATGTTTGTATATATGCATGAAGGGAAGATTTGGATTATGGTGATGAGAAAAAGAAGGGGGATGGACAGTTGGGGAATAGCAGGACTTTCCAATTAAATCAGAAAAGATGATTTTCAGATCTTCAAAAACTAGTAGAACCATATAAACTAAATGACATAATACTAAAGGAAGAAAACTAAAGATGTAGCTGAGCATGAGACAGAAGCTGATCAACCTACCCAGAAACCAGACTAGTCCCATCTGACCTATTTTTCTCCAAATGCGATACAATGAACCAAGACCCAAGTAAAAAAGGGGATAATCTCAGTTTCCATGCCCCAATATGTCCAGATTCTGAGTAAACAGCAGAGGATGTAAGCATCCATTCAGCTTTTCATTCAAAGAATCAAGAGTTGACTACCTACATACCATGGACTGAACACCACATGTACAAAGGTCATGAAGCATTGACCCTGCTAATAGGATATCATAGCCAAAAGCCAACATTCTAAATAAATAATTACAGCACAAAGTAATCAGTGCCAGGATAGAAGTGTGTCCAAAGTGCTAGAAAAACACAGAAGATCTAGAAAGTGGTTCTGCCTGGGTCAGAAGACTTCAGGAAGAAGAGATAATGTTAAACACAGCTTTTCTACAACTAGGTAACAATCAACATGATTTCTGGAATAGTACCTCACATATAACTATTAACATTAATGTAAATGCCCCACTTAAAAGACACAAATTGGTAGAATGGATAAAAAATACAATCCAAATAACTACTACCTTCAGGAGACCCACTTAATCCACAAAGATGCCTACAAACTCACAGCAAAGAGATGGGGAAAAAATCCCATGCAAGTGGAAACCAAAAGAGAGCAGAAGTAACTATTTTTATATCAGATAAAACATATTTTAAATCAACAATGGTGAAAAAAAGACAAAGAAGGTCATTATATAATGATAAAGGGATCAATTCAACAAGAAGATATAACAATTCCATATATATATGCACTTGATACCAGAACTCCCAGCTATATAAAACAAACTCTGAGAGAGAGAGAGAGACAGCAATACAATAATAGTGGAGGCTTCAATACCTCACTCACAATAGACAGATCATTAAGGTATAAAGTCAAAAAATTAACATTAGACTTAAAGTGGACTATAGAACAAATGGACCTAGCAGACATTTACAAAACATTCTATCCCCAAACTGCAAAATAAACATTTTTCTCAACAGCATATGAAATATTTTCCAAGACAGGCCACATATGATAGGCCACAAAACAAGTCTCAATAAGTTAAAAAAAAAAAAAAAAAAGAGGAAATCATATCAAGTACCTTCTCAGACCACAATGGACTAAACCTAGAAACCAACTCCAAGAGGAACTCTTGCACAAAAATTAAACAATCTGCTCCTGAACTTGGGTCAATAATAAAATCAAGATGGAAATTTAAAAATTTTTCATAATGAATGACAACAACATATGTTATCAAACTCTTCAGGATACAGCAAAAGCTGTGCTAAAGGAAAATGCATACTACTTAAGGTCTACATCAAAAAGAAAAAAGACCACTTATTGATAACCTAACATCACACTATAAAGAACTAGAAAAACAAGAAGAAGCCACACCCAAACCTAGTCGAAGAAAAGAAATAACAAAGAGCAGCGCAAAACTAAATTAAATTGAAACAAGCAATAACAACAAAAAAATACAAATAGTAAATGAAACAAAGATGGTTCTTTGAAAAGATAAATAGAAACTTGATAGACTGCTAGCTAGATTAATTAGAAAATGAAACAAGATTCAAATAAGCTCAATCAGAAATGAAAATGGAGTATTAAGGTGGCTGACTAGAGGTAGCTAGAGTATGTTTCTCTTACCGAGTAAACCAAGGTAGAAAGACTTCCTCCAGCATCAGAGAGGAATGGAACCAGCAGCATGCCCCACTCATCAAAGAAGTGATAACAGCCACATAATGCAGAGAAGAGAAAAGTCAGTTTACTTGAGTTGGAACTGGCCAGACTCTTGGCTGGATCATGGCACAGACCACCAGCAGCCTCCAGATGTAGTGAAGAAGATGAGTGAGAGGAATTCAGGAATTCTGTGCTCCTGCCACAGACCTGGAGTACCCCCTGAACCTTGTGGGACTCCAGTCTCTCATCGGAAACTGCCTGACCCACAGCTATGCCCTGCCAAAAAACCTATGTGGAGTGGTATAGGACTAAAAGCCCTGAGAAATCCCAGCCGCCATATACCAAAAACTCAACCCTTGCTGACGGGTGCTTTCTAGCAGGCCTGGAAGGAAACGGGTCTCAGGAGAAAAACTCCAGTGTGGCAGACAGTACCTACCTGGGGCAAGCTGCCCTGAGAATATCTGAGGACCTGAGATCCTGCACTTTGACATTTGTAATACTAATTTTTGTAATCCTGCACTTTAACATCTGACATTTGTACTTTGACATTTGTAATACTAATTTTTGTAATCCTGCACTTTGACATTTGTAATACTAAGGCTGAGGCTAAGGCAGGGGAAGTAGGTGGGACTCATTGACATAGCAACCTCTCACTCCCAAGGTAAACTTTAGTGCAGCCTCAGTACAACATTACTCTGGGGACAGGGACTCCCTCTCAATCGCCACTGGAGTAGCCAAGAGTACACAAATGAAAAAGAACCAAAAAATAATTTTGATAATATTTTTTAAAAAGAGTTTGTCAAAACTCCTAAAAACAACACTCACTCTTCAGCAATAGACCCTAGCCAAAATGAAATCTTTGAAATTCTAGAATAGAATTCAAAAGGTTGACTATAAAATTACTTGGTGAGATTCAGGAGAAAGTTGAAAACCAACAGAAATACATTTTTAAAAACGATTCAGGACATGAATGAAAAATTCTCCAAAGAGATAGGCACCTTAAAAAACCTAAGCTGAAATTCTGGAAATGAAAGAATCATTTAGGGAAATAAAAAAATGAAGTGGGAAGTTTTAACAGTAGATTAAAACAAGCTGAAGAAAAGATCTCAGAATATGAAGACAAGATTTTCAAATTAATATAATCAGACAGCAATAAAGAAAAAAAGAATTGAAATAAACAGAACAAAGTCTCCAAGAATTGTGACATTATGTAAAATGCCCAAACCTAAGATTCATAGGTGTTCCTGAGAAAAAAAAGAGAAAACAGGTTTGGAAAACCTATTTGAGGGAATAATGGAGGAAAACTTCACTGGCCTTACCAGAGATTTAAATATCCAGATACAACAATTATAAAAAACACACAAACCAAACCCAAAACAAACAGAAGAAATAATGAAGATCAGAACAGAGCTAAATGAAAATGAAATTTAAAAAGTACAAAGAATCAACGAAAATACAAAATTCTGTGAAAAGAAAAATAAAATGTACAGACTGCTAGCTAGATTAGTTAAGAAATGATGAGAGAAGATTCAAAATTAGCTCAATCAGAAACTAAAATGGAGACACTACAACGGACACAACAAAAATACAAAAGGTCAGTCAAGATTATTATGAACACCTCTATGTGGAAAAACTAGATAATCTGGAGGAAATAGATAAATTCTTTAAAACATATAACACTCCCAACCTTGAATCAAGAAAAAATAAAAACCCTTCAAAGACCAATAAAGAGTAGTGAGATTGAAACAATAATTAAAAGCCTCCTAGCAAAAAAAAGTCCAGGACCTGTCAGACTCATGGCCAGATTCTACTGCAGTCAAAGAAGAACTGGTGCCAATTATACTGAAGCCATTCCATAAGGTTGAAAAGGAGAAAACTCTCCCTAACTCACTCTATGAAGCCTGTTTCTCTCTGATACCAAAGCCAGGAAAAGACCCAACGCACAACTATAGAGCAATATCCCTGATGAACACAGATGCAAAAATCATCAACAAAATATTAACAAACCAAATTCAACAGCACACTTAGGGGAAAAAAAGTGCATCATGACTAAATGGGTTTCATCTCATGGGTACAAGGGTGGTTCAACATACACAAGTAATCAACATGATCAACTACATAAACAGAACTAAAGCAAAAATCAAGTGACCATTTCAAAAGCCACAGAAAAGCATTTGATAAAATCCAGCATCCCTTCATGATAAAAATCCTCAGCAAAATAGGCATATTGGGAATATGACTCAAAATAATAAAGCCATATACAGCAAACCCACAGCCAATTCAATAAATGGTGCTGGGAAAATTAGATAGCCACATGCAGAAGAATGAAACTGGATTGCTCTCTTTCACCATATACAAAAATTAACTCAGCCAGGCTCAGTGGCTCAGCCTGTAATCCTGCACCTTGGGAGGCTGAGGTGAGTGGATTGCCTGAGCCTGTGGGTTCAAGACCCACCTGGGCAACTGGGTGAGACCTCATCTCTACAATAAATCAAAAAATTAGTGGGGGGTGGTAGCGCACGCCTGTAGTTCCAGCTACTTGGAAGGCTGAGGCAGAAGGATCGCTGGAGCCCAGCAGGTCAGGGCTGTGGTGGCCGGGAGCGGCCACTGCACTCCAGTCTGGGCAACAGAGTGAGACTCCAACTCAAAAAAAAAAATTAACTCAAGATGGATTAAAGACTTAGATGTAAGATATGAAACCATAAAAATTCTAGTGGGAAACCTAGGAAAAACTCTTCTGCACATTGTCCTATACATTGAATTTATGACTAAAACCTAAAAAGCAAATGCACAAAAATAAAAATAAATAAGTAGAACTTACTTAAACCAATAGCTCTATGCAACAAAGGGAGTAATCAACAGAACAGGCAACTGAAAGAATAGGAAAAATATTTGTGAACTATTCATCAAACATAGAACTAATATCCAGAATCTACAAGGCACTCAAATCAGCAAGAAAAAAAATTATCCCATTAAAAAATGGATAAATGACATGAACGGGCATCTCTCAAAAGAAGATATATAAATGGCCAACAAACATATAAAAAAATTGTTCAACATCACTAATCATCAGAGAAATGCAAATTAAAAGCACAATGAGCTACCCCAATCCAAATGATCATTTAAAAGTAAAAAAATAAAAATAAAAAAATAGATGTTGGCACTGATGTGGTAAAAAGGGAATGCTTATACACTGTTGGCTGGAATGTAAATTAGTACAATCTCTTTAGAAAGTATAATAAAGAGTTCTTAGAGAACTAAAGGTAGATCTACCATACAATCCAGCAATCCCACTGCTGGGTATCTGCTCAAAGGAAAAGAATTCATTATACAAAGAAGACACCTGCACTCATTTGTTTATCATAGTACAATTCACAATTGTAAAGATGTGGAATCAACCTAAGTGCCCAACAACCAATCAGTGGATAAAGAAAATGTGGTATAGGAGATAGGATCAAGATGGCTGACATGAGGCAGCTAGAATGAGTTTATCCTAGAGAGTAAACCAAGATAGAGTTTCCTCAGAACCAAAAGAGGAATAAATTGCAGCAGCACACTCCATGAGTCTCCAAAGGAGTGATAATAATGACTTAGAGTGAAAAGAAGAAAAAAATCCATCAACCTGGGCTGGAACTGGCCAGACTTTTGTGTATACCACCACAATCCACCACAGCCTCTAGATGCAATGGAGAAGGTGAGTGAGGGCAGTACAGGAGTTCTATGCTCCTGCTGCAAACTTGCAGGGCCCTCAGAACTTTGTGGGACTCCAGTTGCTCAAGGGAAACTGCCTTACCCACAGCCATGCTCTACCATGAAGTGGTGCAGGAAAAAAAGACAGGAGAAGCACCAGCCACTGTTTCCCAGAAACTCAACCCTTGAGGGCAGTGCAGCTGCTTTCCAGCAGGGGTGGAGGGGGGTGGCGGGTAAGGAACAGGCCCCAAGGGCAAAGGCTGAGGCTACAGATAGTTCTTGGATGAGCAGATTGCCTGAGAACACCTGAGGTCAGCTGCCCTTGAACATTCAGATCACAGATTGCCTGAGACCAAGGGAGCTGGGTGGAACACATTGCCTTAGCAACCTCACTCTCCTTGTAACCTCATCTGTGCCTCCTTCCCTTGCCCTGCACAGCATGACTCCAGTGACCTGGGACTCCCTTCTAATCCTCACAGGGATAGCCAAGATGCACTGCTGTGAGCAATCAAGCTCCTCTCCCCAACCTCCACACTCCCCTTGAAGACTCAAAATAGATAAAGAACTTGGGAAATCCCAAGCCCCCCCCCAGCTTAAGTCTAAGTACTTACTTCTTGGAGCAACATTCGCCAAGGAGATACTCTACGGCCACCATCACATCAGGCTTTCTCCCACAAGCGCCATCTCCCAGTCAGAATTCAACAGAACAGCCTACCATATCTGATATAATACTTCAGTGTTGGAGAAGGCCTGATCCCAAACCCCAGCTAATACCACTTTCCAAGCCTTTTTGGCCACTCAGAATGCCATGAGCCAGTATGGGTACCCACCACAGGACTGCCACAGCTGGCAATTGAGAAACTCACCACACCAAGGCAGTATATAACCAGAGAAACCCTACAGTGCCAACATCAGCCACCTGACAACCTCAAGTAAGAAGAAATTGTCTACCCAAATGAGAAGGAACCAGAAAAATAATTCTGACAATATGAACAAACGGAGTTCTCCAATACTCTCAAAAGATCACACCAACTCTTCAGCAACAAACCCTATCCAAAATGAAATATTTGAAATTCCAGACATAGAATTCAAAAGGTTGATGATAAACTTGATCAACTTCAGGAAAAAACTGAAAACTCACATAAATAAATTTTTAAAGCTAGTCAGGATATGAATGAGAAATTATCCAAAGAGAGACACCTTATAAAAACAAAAAACAAGCTGAAATTCTGCAAATGAAAGAATCATTTAGAGAAGTACAAAATGCAGTGGAAAGTTTTAACAGAAGACTAGAAAAAGCAGATGAATGAATCTCAGAACATGAAGACAAGTCTTTTGAATTAACCTATCAGACAACAATAAAGAAACAATAAAGAAAAAAGAATCAAGAGAATGGAATAACATCTCCAACAAATGTGGAATTATACAAAACATTCAAACCTAAGAATAATAGATGTTCCTAAGGTTTGGAGAACCTATTTGGAGGAATAATGGAAGAAAACTTTCCTGGCCTTGCCAGAGATTTAAACATCCAGATTCAAGAAGCCCAAAGAACCCCCCTTGCAAAAAGATCATACCCAAGGTATATAATCATCCCGCTATGCAAAGTTAATGTAAAGGAAAGAATTTTAAGAGCAGTGAAACAACGGTATCAAATAACTTACAAAGATAAACCTATCAGAGTAACAGCAGAATTCTCAGAAGAAACCCTACAAGTCAGAAGGGATTGGGACCACACTTTCAATCTCCTTAAACAGAATAACAGTCAACCAAGAATTTTGTATCCCACAAAACTATGTTTCATAAACAAAGGAGAAATTAAGTCCTTTGAGGACAAGCAAATGCTGAGGGAATTTGTCACCACTATACCTGCTCTATGAAAAATAAAGTACTGAAATAAAAGGTCAAAATACATCAGTAGAAAAATGCCGGAAATCAAAAGATTCACAGGCCTTATGGAACACCAACACAATAGACTAAATAAATAAATAAAGCAGTCAGTAACAACCAGTGTGATGAATGAAATAGTACCTTACACATCATTAACTCTGAACATAAATGATCTCAATGCCCCAGTTAAAAAAAAAAAAGACTAGTATAATTGATTTAAAAAAACACAACCCAAATACCTGCTGCCTTCAAGAGACCCACTTAACTCACAGAGACTCCTATATACATGTGATAAAGAGGCGGAGAAAAAAATTCCACACAAATGGAAATAAAAAACAAGCAGGAGTAGCCATTCTGATACCAGATAAAACAGACTTTAACCCTTTGCGCTCAGATGTCCCCTCTGAGATGACATCAAAAATCTAGCAAACCACTCAGATATCCCCTCTCAGGGGACACACAGAGATTGTTGATGATTGTACAGGACAAACTTATGCAAGCACACATTTTTCAAAAATGTATGTTTGCTTGAAGTTTTCCATTCAAATTGCACGAGCAAGCAAATAAAGAGATAAAACATATACTGAGATATGAGAAATCAGTTGAGAAGTGGTTTCTAGGAATCATGAGTGCATCCTTCCACATCTTCAAACAACACACTGGACAATAAATTACCTATTATTATTCATGGGAGGAAGAAAACAAGACAGCATTGTCTGTTCAAATAGAAAAACACCATGTAGAAGACGTCAAATTACTACTGCACGATATATATCAATGGACCTACGATGCATGTTAGTGACTGTTTCGCATGTTACCACACATTAGAAAAATATAAGATATAAAATTTTGATTTTTTTTGTCATAAATAAGTTCCTCAATGTTCAAAATTCCATTATACACCAAATGTCATACAATGAAATAATTGGTTCCAAAGCTACATTATTTAATAAGAAGTGATTCGTTTTTCATTATTTTATTAAAATGTGCAGTTGAGTTGCTGGTAGGTGATCCGCAAGATGTCTCCAAAAGTAAAAGGCTAAATTAACAACAGTGAAAAGAGACAAAGATGGTTATTATATAATAAAAAGATTAAACAAGAAGATGTAAAAATTTAAATACAGATGTGCCTAATGTCAGAGTCCCCAGCGTTATAAAACAAATTCTACTAGACCTAAAAATAGGAATAGACAGCAATACAATAATAGTAGGAGACTTCAACACTCCACTGACAGCAACAGATTGATTATCAAGACAGAAAGTAAAGTCAACAAAGAAACATTGGAGTTAAACAGGACTCTAGAGCAAATGCCCCAGTTAAAAAAAAGATATCCACCAAACATTCCATCCCAAAACTACAGAATATGCATTTTTCTCATCAGATCATGAAACATTCTCTAAGATAGACCACATGATAGACTACAAATAAAGTCTCAATAAATTTTTTAAAAACTGAAATGATATCAAACACCTTCTCAGACCACAGTGAAATAAATATAGAAATTAACTCAGAGAAGAACTTACCAAAAAAAACAAAAAACAAAAAAACAACCAAAGACATGGAAATTAAACAATCTGCTCCAGCATGATCCTTGGGTCAACAATAAAATCAAGGTGAAAATTTAAAAATTTCTTGAAATAAATGACAATGATACAAGCTATCAAAACCTCTGGGACACAGTCAAAGCTGTGATCAGAGAAAAATTTATAGGGTTTAAGGCCTACATTAACAAGACTGAAAGATCACACATAGACAACCTAACATCACACCTCAAGAAACTAGAAAAACATGAACAAGCCAAACCCAACGCTAGAAGAAAAAAGAAATAACAAAGATCAGAGCTGAACTGAAATGTTAAAAAAATTGAAATTAAAGAAAAAAAATTTTAAAACAGCACAAAGGATCAATGAAACAAAAAGTTGGTGCTTTGAAAAGATAAACAAAATTGATAGGCCACTAGCTACATTAAGAAACAAAGGGAGGGGCAGCCCCCTCAGGTCCCCTCCTGCTGTGGGAGGTTTTTTTGTCCTCTTAATAAATCAAAAGGAAGGGAGATGATTCAAATTAGCTCAATCAGAAATGAAAATGAAGACATAACAACTGATACAACAGAAATTCAAAAGATCATCTCAGACTATTAAGAATACCTCTATACAAAAAGTTAGACAATCTAGAGCAAATGGATACACTATTATTATTTTTATATTTATTTTTTTTGAGTTGGAGTCTCACTCTGTCACCCAGACTGGAGTGCAATGGCCGCTCCCGGACACCACAGCCTTGACCTGCTGGGCTCCAGCGATCCTTCTGCCTCAGCCTTCCAAGTAGCTGGAACTACAGGCACGCGCTACCACGCCCAGCTAATTTTTGGTTTGTTGTAGAGATGAGGTCTCGTCAAGTTGCCCAGGTGGGTCACGAACCCGCGGGCTCAGGCAATCTACTCACCTCGGCCTCCCAAAGTGCTAGGATTACAGGCGGACCCATCAAGCCTGGCCTGGATACATTATTGAAACACATCCACCCTACAGCCTTAAATCAGGAAGAAGCAGAAACCCTGAACAGACCAATTATGAGTGACAAGATTGAAACCATAATTAGAGGTCTCCCCCTACCACCGGGGAAAAAAAAAAAAAAAAAAATAATTCCAGGACCTGATGGCCTCACAGCTTAATTCTACCAGACCTTCACAGAAGAACTGGTACCAATTTTACTGAAGCTATTCCACAAGATTGAAGAGGAGAGAATCCTCCTTAACTCATTCTACAAGGCCAGTATCACTCTGATACTAAAGCCAGAAAAAGACACAACAAAATAAGAAAACTACAGACCAATATTCCTGTTGGATATAAATGCAAAAATCTTCAAAAAAATATTAGCAAACCAAATTTAACACCACATTTTTTTTAAAGTACACCATGAGTAAGTGGGTTTTATCCCAGGGATCTAAGAGTGGTTCAACATATGCAAATAATCCACATGATCCATTACATAAACTGAATTAAAAACAAAATCATACAATCATTTCAAAAGATGCAGAACAAGCATTTGATAAAATCCAGCATCCTTTCATGTTAAAAAACCTCAGCAAAATAGGCACAGAGAGAACATTTCTCAAAATAATAAAAGCCATGTACAACAAACCCACAGCCAAGGTCATTCCAAACAGAGAAATGTTGAATGCATTTCCTTTCAGAATTAGAACAAGGCAAGGACGCCCACTTTCATCACTCCTATTCAACATATTGCTGGAAGCCCTAGCCAGAGCAAGACAAAGAAATAAAGGGTATTATCAAATTGGAAAAGAAAAAAATAAAACCATCTCTGTATGCCAATGAAATGATCTTACACCTAGAGAATCCTAAAGACTCCTCCAAAAGACTGAACTTGCCAAATCAATTCAGTAATGTTTCAGGATACACAACCAACATATACAAATTAGTAGCTCTGCTATACATCAATATAGCCAAACTGAGAATCAAATCAAGAACTCAATTCCATTTACAATGTACTCAAAAAGCTAAACTACCTAGGAATATATTTAACCAAGGAGGCGACAGATCGCTGCAAAACTTTGATGAAAGAAATTACAGAGGACACAAATGTAGAAACATCCTATGTTCATGGATTGGCAGAATCAACACTGTTAAACATTGTTAAAATGACAATATTACCCAAAGTAATCTACAGAAGTGGTATCAACCTAAATGCCCATCAACTGATCAGCAGAAAATGAAAATGTGGTATATATACACTGTGAAATACTATTTTGCTATCAAAAAGAATGAAATAATGTATTTTGTAGCAACTTGGATGGATTTGGAGAATATCATCCTAAGTGAATTAACTCAGGAACAGAAAACCAAACACCAAATGTTCTCACTTATAAATAGGAGCTAAACTAAGGATATGGAACGATAGAGAATGGTATAATGGATGGAGAGACTTAGAAAGGGAAGGGAGGAAGGGGTGGAGGGACCCAAAAAATCACCTTTTGGGTACCATGTGCACAGGTGGGGGTGGTGGGTATGCTTCAAGCCCAGACCAAAAACTATTTGTATTCCCCAAAGCTATGAAATTTGAGAGAGAGAGAGAGAGAGAGAGAGAGAGAGAGAGAGAGAGAGAGAGAGAGAGCACTTCAAGAAAAAGGAAATAAAAAAAACTGTTTGGAGCAGTGGAAAAAGCATCTCTGTAAATGTATGCCATCAAATGCAGAGTACTTTAAAGATGACTGAAGTTTAAACATGTAAGAATAAATACACAATTTTTATAATAAAAATAAATTTTAAAAAGAAATCTATGAAATCTATTCAGCCATAAAAAGGAACAAAAAAATGTCTTTTGTGGTAACTTGGAACTAGAGGCCACTATCCTAAATTAAGTAACTCAGGAATAGAAATCCAAATATCATAAGTTCTCACTTATAAGTGGGAGCCAGGCTAGAGATCCGCCAAAGCATAGAGGATGGCATAATGGCCACTAAAGACTCAGAAGGGGTAGGATGGGAGAGGTTGAGGGATGAAAAAATATCTATTGGGTACAATATGCACTAGTTGGGGTCACAGGTACACTAAAATCCCAGACTTCTTCAATACTACAAAATACATCCATGTAACTAAACACCACATGTACTCCTAACGCTACTGAAATTGAAATGTAAAAAAAGGTTTATGCCAAATGCAACAGCACAGGCAAAGCAAGGACACCTAAAAGTGGGTGGTGTGTAGAAGAAAAATGAATACAACAGGGTCAGTGGCTGAGGTTTGGGGGAGAGATGGAGATGGTGGGAAAAAGACCTGTGGAAGGGAGAGACTTCATGAAAAGGAGGCTGGGACAGTGTATGAAGGGTCTTTGTAAGCAGTGCTGACAAGCATACATAGTATCTTAAAGACAGCAGGAAGCCAGACATTTTAAAGCCAAGAAACAGCACAAATGAGGTACATGTTTTAGAAAGACCACAAAAATCATAATCTAAGAGGTGACCTGGAGAAAGGAGAGAAGCCAAAACAGGAGGCCAGTGAGGAAGGCTGTTTAGCATATGGGCATGTGTGAGAATGGCCTACATAGGAAGGGAAGAGAGCCTGTGGGCAGCTATCTGGAAGGTAAAGTGGGCAGTCTTTGCACCTACCGGGACCAAAGGTGAAGGAGAAGAGACAGTTACAAGTCCCAAATGGGTCCTTGCTTGAAAGGATCAAGGGTGGCTTGGGATTGAGGAGGAAAGATAGGAAAACTGTTCTTAAAGATGTGTAAATGAGGTTGCCTCTGGGGCATGCTAATGGATTTATCAAGAAAGCAGTTGACAATTCAACTGTGAGGAACAGGATAGAGATCAAGCAGAAGCAATCAACTTGGGAGTCATAATAGAAACAATAAGAGAAATCAGAGTAGAGACAAAGGAGAGGTCACCAATATTTAAGGAAGGAAGTCTGGCTAAAAGACTATAAGCCAGAGGAAAAGACTGACTTTAATTAATAAAGAAAAGTGGAAGATAAAGGAGACAAAGTGATTTTAAAGAGCAAGATTAAATGCCATAGGAAAGCTGAATAGAATGATGGTGGGCATAGTGTGTGTGTGTGTGTGTGTGTGTGTGTGTGTGTGTGTGTGTGTGTGTGTGTGTGCGCGCGCAGGGTTAGAAATGAGCAGATATAACCTAACCTAAGTGAAGGCTGGTCAAGAGAGAAAAATTGATAGGGTGCCATCTCACTGGATGTTCTTGAACTTGGAATCAAGCAAACTCCCGAGAAAAGTGATGTAATTAAACCATCATGACACATTAACTGAAACACCTTGTTCTATATGCAAACGTCTGACAGATATACCCCAGTGTCTCGGCAGATAACAGCTGTTCTGATCTTTGGATATTGCTAAGCTGCACCCAGTGCTACTTTATAATAAAGCATGTCATGATGAAACTGAAGTGCTATTATGCAACTGCGCATCTCTTTGGGAGCTCCAAAATGCCGCTAAACAAAAATTACTCATCCGTGGCCCATTCATGATGGTTTTCCATAAATGAAACACCAATAATTTTTAGGTGGGCTGATGCCTATTTTAAGTGGTATGTATAACCAGGTCAAACTGGTAGGTATATACTTGATTAGGGTTCTCATACATAAATAGATTAGAATTTGATATCTATTTCTGCTGCTAATATTTAGAAAACTTTAGAAGCCAACTATCCCATTCTAGTCCCAGTTTCTCATTTTCTAAAATGTGTTTAAAGAACCGTTTTCCACAAAAAAGTACTGTTTTCCTTCTTGGGGGTGAGCGAGCGTAATAGAAAATGAAATGGCATGCTGTCAACCCATGTCTTTCATAGTAATGGAATTAAACATAGTAGGCTAGCATAGCTGTATATACACTAGCATGACGATCAGCTTCCAAAATCTGTATTTTCTTAGAGACTTTGAAGGATGTGTGTGGTTTAGGCTATCCCCATCTTCACTGATTAATTTGAGAAAAGTGTTCTACTTTAACTACGGTTCAGAATCCCTTTAAATTACCACTGATCAGCAATCTGTCATCGGCAAATATGCTTATGTCAAATGCCTTTATAATGAGCGATCACGTTTTCAGACATTTTCCTCCATTACCTAACCAGGAGATTTACACAGTGCCTACAACCCTGGGAG
Source organism: Carlito syrichta (assembly GCF_000164805.1). Taxonomy (NCBI): domain Eukaryota; kingdom Metazoa; phylum Chordata; class Mammalia; order Primates; family Tarsiidae; genus Carlito; species Carlito syrichta. Next base: position 327,299 of record NW_007248569.1, on the reverse strand, counting down.
AGAAGAGTAAATGAAATCTTGGATCTCAGTTTAAATGAGCAAGGCCCATCCTGAACAGGAGGGGGGGGAAGGAATGTATACATTGAGAAAAGAATTACGTGTTCACCTTCATCAATAGTTGACACCATCATCATTTGGCTCTAAAAAAAAGGATGTTTTAATTTGCTGGGAAGAATACATCTCTTCTGGGAGGAGAGTTGGGGATTTGACTATGAATAATAATGAAGCGAGCAGACTTTTTTTCACATGCGAAATCTAGCTCTCGTCTTTCAATCCAAATGAAAGTCGCAGTTGCAGATGGAGGTCGGGGGATTCGATTTATTTATTCAAGTCCGTGTAGGCATCCTCCATCCACATCAACCAGATCTACACTTCCTTTCACTCAAATTAACATTAACACAAAAGAAAAAATAGGTATATTCCCATCGGTTTTGGCCAGCTTGTAGCAACAGCCCTAGGTTCAAAGAACCACCGTTCATGAGGCTGTTCACGACTCTGCTCACAGCCATGCCCAGAAGACTCCTCTTGCAGGAAATTCAGGCACCACTGACAGTCCCCCCATCATTACCCCACCACTCTGGTTAATGCAAAGCATTCTCTTGGCATCCATAGCTTGTAATAAATCATTCAGGCTCATGACAAAGCTTGAAAATCAGCATGTATTAATTTTAAATAAGTTCTGATACCCATTATCAGTTATGGACAATGACAATATTTCTCTAAGCCCATTATTTCTTCTATGCACCTCAGAAAGCTGAGAGAGAGCAACAATATGTCTGACCTTTTGTGGCTTCTTAATCATGACGGCTTCCCATGGGGGAGTGAGGAGGGGTGGAAATTAAGAGGGTCCCAGAACATTATGCAAGTCAGGTAGACAGGATGAGAATCCCAGTAAAGAAGACTTAGAGTAAGAGGCCCTCAATATGCAACGCTGAAGTGATGTATAAATCAATAGAGAATGATTAAAACACTGCTCTATGAAGGGCCTGCATAGTTAATATACATTTCATTATGAAAGAAAAAAATGCTGTAGTAAGACTGAATGCTTGGGCAGGCAGCATAACAGAGGAAAAGCAAGTACCAAACTGTTTAAATTTACAGAATTACAAGGAAGAGAGCTAATCAATGCCATCATTTCCTTAACAAAGCCCCTTCAAGTATTTCATTTGCAATTCAAATGTCCACAGTAACACATACAGCCTCCAAAAAACACCTGATTTGTAATGTACTCCATCATTTAACATATACCTGCTTTCCAAGCCAATCATTAAGAAAAACCATACTATTCTTACTCAGACTGCAGCACAAAATCCATGTCTAAATATCCCTAATTGCACAATTATTGCACTCACTGGAATAAAACACACACTTATCTTGTCCTTCCTTTTAAATGGGTCAATTAAGTGCTGCTCTACTTCTTTCCCTTTTCTAAAAAGTAAATTTAAGGGCTAAATATTGCGTGATTTTGCTTCAATTAACTTATCTGAAAGTATACTACAGTCCTGTGTTTACAAAACAGCAAAAACTACTGAACAGCTGATGGTACCCAAGGAACCCAGGAACCAAACAGCATCCAATAATCCCCTCTCCTCCTTCTTCTCTTAGTTTAACCCTCTATTCCCTCCACTGGGCCCAAAATACAAGAAACTGACTTTTGGGTGTTATTTCCTTAGAAAGCTATATTTGCTGCCTACTGGTATAAAGAAAGTCATCACAATCTTTACTAAGGAAATTCTGCCATGCCCTTCCAAAAGAAAATCATGTTCCTTCATCCTGTTTTCTACATTTTCCTTAAAGGGAATGTGAAAGTTGACCCCAATAAATTCTTCTGATAGTAAAGGTGTCCTCTGTTTGTTACCTGTTTCCATAAACTCTACTAATGACTTCTTGGAGCTAAACTCTTTCACTATTCAAAGGAAATCAAACTCTTACAGTCATGACATTTCCATCATTCAATCTTATGATCAAAAATTTAGGCCAGGCACGGTGGCTCAGCCTGTAATCCCAGCACTTTGGAGGCCCAGACAGGAGGACTGTCTGAGCCCAAGGATTTGAGACCAGCCTGGGCAACTTGGTGAGACCTTGTCTCTACAATAAAAATCACATATATATTTATATTTATGTGTCATTTGGGAACACAAAACCAGCACTGTTTAACAGGCTTGTTCACCCTAAGCAAATTCAGGATGTGCTATTCCAAAGAACATAGGTCTTTAAGAAGCCACCTACAGAACCGTCTCAACTTGGATGTATCTGATTATCTTTCTTCCTGAATTCAAACGCATCTTTATGATGCATGGAAATTTCTATACTCTTGAAAACTTCAGCAGATACCAACAGAAGAACCTCAATTTTAGCTCATTCTATATAAAGAGTGATCCAGCTGGGCTCGGGGGCTCAGCCTGCAACCCCAGCACTTTGGGAGGCTGAGGCGAGTGGATTGCCTGACCCTGCAGGTTTGAGACCCGCCTCGGCAACTCGGTGAGACCTCGTCTCTGCAATAAATCAAAAAATTAGCCGGGCATGGGAGCGCGCACCTGTAATTCCAGCTACTTGGAAGGCTGAGGCAGAAGGATCGCTGGAGCCCAGCATATCGATGCTGGGATGGCTGTGAGCTTGCCACTGTACTCCAGCCTGGGCAACACAGTGAGACTCTAACTCAAAACAGAACAAAACAAAAAACAATTAGAGAGTGATTCAAGTGACTAACAAGGACTTAACAGTGACCCATGACCTTAGGCAAGACCAAGGAGTCACTAGTTTCGGATAAGGGAGCTGTGGACTCATGACCTCTAGGGCCCCTTCTGCACCCAAAACTCTGCCATTCTGTATTTTAATGAGGACAGGTACTCCAGCAGCAATGGGAGTAGAAAAAGAAAGAAGACATCCCTCTACCCTCCTTCCGAAGACCCCATATAAATGACATCTCCAACATAATTAACCACTCTCCCCTCAGCAGAGATGTTGTGTCATATTCTTATTTATTTATTTTAAAAACAAGGTCTTACTCTGTGTAGGCAGAGTAAGTGTAGACAGCCTTGACTGCCAGAGCTCAAATCATCCTTTAGCTCCAGCCTCTGGAGTAGTTGAGACTGCAGGTGCTTGTCACATGCCCAGCTATTTTTATTTTATTAATTTAATTTTTTGTAGAGAGAGGGTTTTGCTACGTTGCCCAGGTTAGTCTTGAACTCCTGGCCTCAAGCAATCCTCCTGTCTTGGTCTTGGTCCCCCAAAGACCTGGGATTACAGGCATAAGTTACCACATCCAGTCTCCATGATAGAGTCTTATGTGCACCACTTTCACTGTCTACTATGTGGCCATTAGTTAGTTCACCAAGTGGTAAGCACAATATTTTCTCAAACGAATGTTTCTGTAGTTCTGAAACTGGAAACAATACTTTTTCTGGTCCTCCTTCTCCTTCTCCTCCATTGAGTGAAAGGTGTCTGGAGACATGGGACCACAAAGAAACCCAAGGAAGAGGAAACATCCTTTCCATTGGAGGGTAACCAAGAGAAGCCTTCTATACTGAGGGTCATGACTTATGAGTGGAATCAATTTTGTGAGTCAATTCCAGCATTTTAAAGGAATTGAAATAGAAGAGAAAATATCAGGGTGTGCCACAGAGTAAGGTAAAAACATTGTTTCATGAAACTTTGTTTATTCTATAATCATCTATGTGTGTGTTGGTAGCATGTTTACAGGTTGTGATATAAAATCTATTTCATACTAAAGGTTTTAAAAAGTTATTTGACTCCTCTCACCTTCACCCCTCACATACAACCACCAAGTTCTGCTGTATTTACTTCCTAAATCTATCCTGACCACATGCACCCCTCCCTGGCACACCACTTCCTAGGTAAGGTCAGCATGTCTCACCAGAACCATCGGGACAGTCTCCAAACTGGTCTCCGTTATACTGCATGACCTCCTTAAATCAGCTTCCACCCTCTGACCAATGATCTATTCCAAATGCAGATCTGACCCTGTCAATCTCCAACTTACAAACCTCAGTACCTACAGAAAACTCCCTTAACGCGGCATACCAAGTGCTCCATAAACTGACCCTAAGCATCTTCCATATGCATCTACAACTCCAGCTTCAATCACTACTAAAAGGAACACCCACGTAGCTATTTTGTCATTTGCTTGTTTCTCTGCTCTTTTTCTTCCTTGAGATCCTGCCTAGGAGTCTTTTCCCTCCAAAGTGGCTTCCTGGAACCTTGGAATGTGGTTATGTGAATCTACTCTGGGCTCTTGCATATCCAGTATCTACATCTGTCTGATCTCTTGCCCCATGAAAATGAGATTACCTGCATGTCTACCTCTTCCACTAGGCAAGGTTTTTATTTATTTCCTCCACGTTTTCACTCAAATGTCACCTTGAGACCCTCTCTGCCTCCCCAATCACCTTATCTAAATTTTCAACCTATCATTGCCTCCCTACTCCCTTCCTAGCTTCCTCTACTAGTTTTTTTTAAAATTACTTATCATTACCTAACTTACGTGTACACACACAAACACACATGTGCAATGTCAGTATACTTACATAAATGTTTAACTTATTATCTAGCTTACTGCGTACTATGTATCTCAACAATCAGGAGTGTCAACTCAATTATTTGTCTGTTTTATTACTGCTATGTAAGAGGAACTTTAAAAACACTTGATTAATGAATAAATGAGTGAATATCGCCAAGATCAGAGATTGCAAATCGTTCAGCTTGGAGTCTCTGGCACATATCACAGTGTCTCCTGCAGAGTTGGGACAAAATAAATGTTTGCATTTTAAAAAGTGAAAACAGAAACTCACATGACACATTCTACTTTTTGCCTCATATGCTTTTCCAGAACAAAAAGAGTAAAACACAGAACAAAAAGTAATATAAGGCTAGACAGACCAGTAGCTGACCAAAAAAAGCAGAAATTTTAGAATATGACAATACCGTGTTATGGATAGGCCATCTAAGAAATCTTTAGGCATCTGGCATCTTTTGGAAGTGAACACCATTAAAAAAAAATTCCTTATTTGTCATGAAGATATAAAGGTTAAGGGCCTTTAATATCCATATTTTTAGCATTCATATTTGTTGATAATAGAGCCACTAACACTTGAAAAACATTTGAAGCAAATGAACTAGAGGCAAATTATTTTAGGAGAAGGAGACGTTTACTTATCAGTCATAGACATATCCAATATTTATAATTATTTTAAAAGTCAAATTAAGAATGTAAGGAGAATAACAAAATATGCATACATTCTTGTTGTTTAAAACTAAATCGCATCCATGTACTTAAGTAATTTCTATTAAAACACAAATTTGTGAACAATACTTAAAACAAGAAAAATGTGAAGGCATTTTTCAAAATTTCCTTCTGATCAAATAAAAGATTAATATAGACATTCTAATAAAAAATTTGTCTTCAAGACATAAATTGAACAAAACTGGCAGAAATTTAAAAGTAAAAACAAAACAAAAACCAGAAAAATCATGACCAGAAAAACACCAGCATTACCTTACAATGACATATTTCATCAAAAGCAAGGCAGACTTAGCTGAAAAATAAGAAAAAAGTCATTTTTTAGTGTTCTCAAAAAGAAAAGAACATTCAAAAAGAAACAAATGGATGGTTATGACCTATGGAAGAAAACTAGTATTTGAAGACATCAACTAGTAAGACTCTTTAAAGCAAAAATTCTTGCAGATAATCAGTATAAATGACCTCACATTCTAGAACCATGTAAGATACAGTCAGTGCTGCATAATCATATTTCAATCAACCATGGACCCATATGACAGTGGTCCCATAAGATTATACTACATGTTTTTTACTGTACTTTTTCTATATTTAGATGTTGAGACACATAAATACTTGCCATTGTGTTACAATTACCTAAAGTATTCAGTACAGAAATGTGCTGTACAAGTTTGTAGCCGAGAAGCAACAGGTTATACCATATAGTCTAGGTATGTAGTAGGTTATACCATCTAGGTTTGTATAAGCATACTTTATGACGTCCACACATCACTTAACAACATGCTTATGTATCCCTTTCCTTAGGTGACACATGACTATAACACTATTATAAAAGTTTCTACATTTTATATACATGAATACACTAACTTGTCAGCAAGACAGAGCAAGAATGACCCAAACCCAAATTATCACGAGTGGCCAGAATGCCACCTGGATAATTTACTGTGTTTGAGTTTAAAACTTGCTCTGTGACATCTGGTTAACCAGAGTTGACAGGTCAATACATTAGACCCTGCCCTGTATTTCTCTGCACTCCACCCCTTATAAGTATATTTTTAAATCAACGATTTATTACCAAAATTTTCACGAATCAAATATTGTTATTACTGTTGTAAAAAGAAAGAACAGAGTAAACAGAGCTCTTTCCTCTGCTAGGAAAAAAATGAATACCTTGTTTATTAAAGTAGGCCAATGTGTAACCACCATGTTTGCTTGGAAATAAAGTGAGAATAATTCTACTAAAAGTGACAATTTTATGTTTTATATCCTTGAGTCAAACTTTTAAAATATATCGCTTATTTCCCTTCAGCCAAACATTCCCAGAAATATCCTGGCCATTTATTTGGCCAAGATGGGTGAGGCTGTGGGGAGGTGTTCCAGTACTGCTTCAGAGGGAATGCCTGTAGCAAATTCATCATCACTATATCTTCTTCTTGAAGTATTTCTGTTAAAGGAATGAGGACATCTAAAAAGTCAGCCTCATAAAGTATAATGTTTTAATAAAAACATGAATTGGCTTTAAGTAACTTGGTCTTGCCTCTTAAATGGTATGGCCGAATAAGAAAAATATTATGTATGATCTCTGAATAAAAAGGAATCAATCTGAGATCATTTCTGGAAAAAGCACACAAGTAGCAGCGCTCCAAAGATTCCCATTTTCCTGGATTCACAAAGCCACAACAAAAGTCTACATTTTTATAGGGCTTTCATAGTACGGGAATAAGCACTTTTCCTAAGTATATAAAATTCTTCATATCTATCGTGATGTGATATCAAAATAAAAAAATATTTAATATTTTCTTAGGTTTGATGCCATTGTTAAAGAGCTCTAAAAGGAACTTCTCTGAAAGGGCAATGTCAGCAGTTCCATAGCTAGCCCTTTTTTTTTTTTTTTTTTTGGCAATTATAGTCTACAGCACTGCCATTTCTACAGCAGGGAAACAAACCTAGTTCCAGGCTGTTTCTCATGACATTTAATAAACCGGGCTTAATAGGAGAACAAGAGTCAAGAATCTAAAATAGATCTCATTGTGTTTAAGAAAAATCATTTGAATGACCAATGAAAGAAGAAGCTTTTAGAAAGAAGTCGGCTAACATTCTGGACAGGGGTTTCCAAGAACCCTATATCTTAAAATAACAGGTTTCTGATTCAACTTACTGGGGCTGCTTCTCCCAATTTCTCACTAAGGTGACCCTGAAGATTAAGAAAGTAGTGAATATTCATGTCACCTCCAAAAACCGAGGCTTCCGAAAACACAAACTACTGCCAGAATCTGGAAAGTACACACTGAAGAAAAGGGAGAAATATACCTCATCACACACCCTCACTCCACTTCATTAATAGACTTTCTTTAAAATGGTGGGAAGTTGCTTCATAATGCTACCACTTCCCTGACTCAGACATATCCTTTTTCAACTAAGTATTTGGCAGCTGTGCCAGTCTCCACCTTGGACCCTGGGAAGTAAGGCGAGCATAGCTCCCCGGGCACCTTTCGTTGGCTACGCAACTACGACTGTTCCCTAACCAGTCATCTCTCTTCATCAGAAAGAGATTACAAATCCCAGAAAACTAGTTAGAAACTAAGTACAAAGAGGATGCTGGACATAAAATTTTATGAACTGCAACCAGTATTTCTCACAGCAAAATCATAGCTTTAATTCACTTGTTTATTTGACAAATATTCACTGAGTCCCCACAATATTCTATGTGCTTGGTACATATTTGTGAAAAACAAAGAAAGAGATGCTTGCCCTTCTACAATTTACATTCTAATGAGGATGGTGGAGAAATAACAAATAGAGTAAATTATATTATTTGATAGATAATTTAAAATACTATGGGGAAAAAAAACCTAGAGCCAGGAAAATGGGGTTGAAAGCTGGGGACAATAGTCTAAGAAAGTGAGCACTGTAAGCCCCATGGAGAAGATAACATTTGGTGATGATTTAAAGGGGTTAAGGGAATCAGCCTCCTGGATATCCAAGGAAAGAATTTCTAGACAGAGGCTCGAAACAGCCATGAGACAAAAGCACGGCACTTCTAAAAACAAGGAATCCACATGACTGCAGTAGAGTGAGAGGGGAGAGTAGGAGTCAGTAAGGTCTCAGGAGTAATAGGGGCCAAGGAACGTGTAAGGATTTGGCTTTTACTTTGAGTACAATGTGAGGCAACTGCAGAGTTCTGACCAGAAGAATTATCTAGCTGACATTTTGAAAAGCTCACTCTGGCTGCTTTGTTAAGAACAGACCATGTGGCTAGGATCAGTGATGGAAGCATGGAAACCACTTAGGAGACTATAGTAGTGCTTGCGATGAGAATGGTTGTGACTTATACCTGGGTAGAAGCAGTGCAGAAGATATGAAGAAACCAGATTCTGGATATATTTGAAGGTTGAACTAAGAGATTTGTCCAATGGCTTGGATATAGAGTATAAGAGAATAAATAGTAAAGGATGATTTAAGCCTAGCCTGAGCAACTAGCACAATGAAACAGGCATTTACTGGGATACAGAAGTCCAATGAAATAGAACTGGGAGGCAGATGAGAAGTTTAGTTTGGGACACATTAAGATGGCGAAATACCTATTGGGCATTCAAACAGAGATACTGAGTAGGCAGTTGGATATGCTCCTCTGGAGTTTGAGAGAAAGGTCAGGGTTAGAGATACAAATTTGGGGCTGTACGCGAGTTCGAGACCCGCCTGGGCAACTTGCTGAGACCTCATCTCTACAATAAATAAAAAATGAGCCGGGCGTGGTAGCACGTGCCTGTAGTTCCAGCTACT
>NW_007248569.1:314351-318093 GCF_000164805.1 Carlito syrichta | reverse complement strand
CAGCCACTGCACTCCAGTCTGGGCGACAGAGTGAGACTCCAACTCAAAAACAAAAAAAAATCCCAAAAAACAAATTTGGTGCTATGAATATATAGGTGGTAGCCATCACAATAGATGAGATCACAAAAGACAGGGTAAAAATAGACAAGAGAGGAGGTCTAAGACTATACTCTGGGACTCTCTAACATTAAGAGGTCATAGAGAAAACGACGAACCAGCAAAGGAGAGTGAGAAGAAGCAACCAGTGACATAGAGTTTGAGGTGCCCTTGAGGCCAACTGAGGACCACATATGACAAAAGACTGAGCAGTTACTGTGTCATGTAAGATGAGGTCTGATATCCAACCGCAGTAGTAGCTCAATGAGCAGTGAGGGTCGGTGATCCACACGAGCAGTCTCTATGAAGTGAGGGAATGAAAGCATTATACAGTGGATTCAAGAGAGAGTAGGGAAAGAGGTATTTGAGAAAGTAAGTAGAAATAACATTCCAGAAGAATTTGACTCACAGCTGAGCAATGAAATTGTGGGCATCTGGTGGTAAAGTGAGGGCGAGAGACAGTTAATAAAAGACGGAGCTATAACAGCACACTTGTGGGTAGACATGCATAATCCAGGAGAGAGAGAAAGTCTGAGGATGTAAGAAGTGGGGAGAATTGAAGGGATTAACTCTAAGCGGGAGCAAGAATGGTAACCTAGGACAATAAACAGGAAGAGAGAAAATGGGGTGCAGATGGTGGCAGTGGGGAAAGGAAGTGGGGTGTCTCTGGAAGCTCTTTGCAGGCTGTTTTAGTTTTCCCATCAATGCAGGAATCAAGGTCATCAGCTAAGAGTAAAGATGGAAGAAGAGATGTTTAAAGCTTGAGAGAAAATGAGAGAAAAGTCACCTTTAAAAAGGTTAAAAAGTCACCTTCAAAATTATTAAACAAGAAAATGAAATATTAAGTTATTCCACTCAACAAGCTGACAAAACAACCCCCAACCAATAAACCTCAGGGAAACAAAAGAATCATTAAAAAGATAAAAGCAGAAATTAAAGGATTAGAATAAAAACAGTAGAACAACTAGCTCTTTGAAAAGATCAATAAAATATACAAACCTCTTGCAAAACTCAAGAAGAAGAGAAAATACAATTATACAATATAGGAAATAAGAAAATGGATATAGCCAAAGAGACAAAGGAGACTGAATACAAGTATAAGGGAATATATACAGTTTTATGCTGAAAATTACGAAATACTAGATGAAAGAGATGATTCATAAGAAAATATAAATTGTCAAAATTGACTCAAAAAGTAGACTCTGAACAATTCAATAGCAATATGGAAATAGACAATGTCAACAGTGATTTAGAGGAACATACTACCAAACCTTTTTTTTTAAAAAAATAGAATTTAGCTGGGTGTAAGTGGCTCATGCCTGTAATTCCAGCACTTTGGGAGTCCAAGGTGAGAGGATGGCCTGAGCCCAGAGGTTCGAGACCAGCCTGGGCAACTTGGTGAGACCTCGTCTCTACAATAAATCAAAAAACTAGACAGGCATGGTGGTGCATGCCTGTAGTACCAGCTACTTGGAAGGCTGAGGCAGAAAGAAGACCAGCAAGTGGAGGTTGCAGTGGCCATGAGAATGTCACTGCATTATGCTGTTGAAAATGTGTCATGGCACAGAAAAAATCAAGGAAGGTTTTCCATTTCATTATATAAAAGTCAGCATAACTCTGATATCAAAACTTTAAAAAACAGTATAAGAAATATAAATCTTCCTTATTTATAAATATAAAGTTCTAACACAATGACCAAACCATGTGCAGCTATAATGTGATCATACTGTTAGCTCGCAAAATTGCATTTGGAAAATTTTTTTTTTAATCATTCCTGATAAAAAAAATTTTGGTAAACTCCAATTAAACAATCAATATCTATCACTAATCAACATTTGAGACCCTATTTCACAATGAAGTACCACAGCCTTCCCATTAACCTCAGAAATATATACTAAGTGCTTAGTAAATGTTGGCTGCTATATTAGTAGTTCCATTTTTACATTTAAGCAAGAATATCTGCTCCTACCACTGTTATTTAACTCTCTATAAAGATAATTCTTCCCTGCCCTCCAGGGAGGTAATGGTACAATGACCATGGCAACTGCTTGAAAATTCTCAAGCCTAAATTGAGGCAAAGTAATTGCAAAGCATCCTGAAATGTAACACAAAACTCAAATACTTAAGGAAAAAAGTCTGGTTTAACTGCATTTTAACAATGTAGTAGTCTTCCGGCAAGATGGCGATGGGGCAACCTGGTCTGTGAAATCCTCTGCAAAGGAGAACTGCAGTGGGTCTCTGGCTCTCATCCCGGGGGCTACGGACCACAACATCGCAGCCTGCTCTTCATACGGAGCTCGGCTGTTGCCACTGCTGGGGCATCGCAGTGGACTGGACAGCCACTGCAGCGCAGACGCCGCCGCCGCCGCCACCGCCGCCAGTAGAACATCACACCACCCAGGCCGGAGGCAATCCATGACTTCAGTCCTTGAAGCCCCTTCAGGGAAGATCTGCTGGGATCACTGCCACCTCTCCTGCAACCGAGACGTCCTGTCCGCCGTGAGTCTCCTGCCTGTGCCCTGAGGCAGGCATCCATCTCCAGTCTCTGCCGTTCCTGTCTGGCCCCACCCCCTCTGGGGGAGCAGCTGAGATAGCACCACCTGCTGGCGATTCAAGGTAACAACACCGAAACGGGAGAAACAAGCTTGAAAAAGACATAGGCCAGAGTGGTGAACGGAGGGTGATCTGAACTGTCCTTCACAGCAGACCAGGGGCAACTGACCCAACTGCAAACTAATTTACCAGCTTGAAAAGAAAACTAGAAATCAGAACTGAAAGGACATTGGACTTAAATGAAAAGTCTCAGAGTGTGCTTCATTGATTCTGTTAGTTTAATAACTTAATTCTATTCCTACTGAATTGTTCCTTTTCTTTTTTTTTCCTCTTCCTCTTCTTCTCTTTTCTTCTCTCTGTAAACCATATCTTTGTATAGAGGAACAGCACATCAATAAGGTGGTTGGTTAGCTTCTATGTTAGCATCACTATATGTTTTATTTGTTTGTATGGGAGTTGGTTCATCTGTAGCTGTGGTCTATTGTTTTTATCTGTTTCAGTATAGGTCTCTCTCTCCATTTGTTGGCACACGTTTGTTTCCCCCCTTACTCCTCTATCTCTCCACCACCCTCTTCAACCCACTGTCTGCTCCATTTTCTTCCCTCTGCTAACCACATTTTATTTCAGGGAGTAAACCTACAGCCCCACTGCACGGACAGATCACAAGGCAGTGGGAAGTGGGTCCCAGATTATCCACACACCTGTCAGCAAATACCAGGACCTGCATATAGATTTTGAATCACAGCTCCCCACTTAAGTAAATCTCAAAACTGCAAAAAGTACCACCCCCAACCTACAATACAACTTCAGAATCGAACAAAGAAAGAGGGCATACATAAAGAATAGGAGATTGAACAAACAGAAGTAAAACCAATCCCTTTACCCCCGAATAACAAAATTAAAGAAGACGGTGACATGGAGGGAAGGAAAGAGTAGGGAGAGGGAAAAACCGCACAAATGAAGAAAAACCAAAAGAAGACTATAGGTCTCACACAGACCCCTGGGAGATCAGACACTGAGAAAACAAATTCTGGAACACAAAACAATGAAGAGCCCCCATAATGGTTGGTCACATGCAACAAACCCAGACATC
>NW_007248569.1:313025-314160 GCF_000164805.1 Carlito syrichta | reverse complement strand
GAAATCATTCAAGAAACTTCCCTCATCTCATCAAGGATGAAAAAATTCAAACACAAGAGATTCAGAGAACCCCTGCAAGACAACAAATGGGAAGACCAACTCCCAGAAACATAATAATTCACCTAAACAAAGGAGCTATAAAAGAAAAAATCTTAAAGGCAGCAAGAGAAAAAGGCCAAACTACCTACCAGGGAAGACCAATTAGAATAGCAGCAGATTTATCCACAGAAACCCTTGAGGCTAGGAGAGCCTGGAGCTCTATCTTCAAAGTTCTAAAAGATAAACAATTTCAACCAAGAATAACCTACCCAGCCAAACTAAGTTTCATTAGTGAAGGAGAATTGAAATCTTTTCCAGATATCCAATCCCTAAGAACCTACACTGCCACCAGACCACCTCTACAAGAAACACTTAAGAAAGTACTGAACACAGAAGAAAAAGAAAAAAAAAACAACATTCTTCACAAGAGTACAGGCAAAAGATTAAAAACACACATGAGCCAACTCCAAAACCCAAAGAAAGACAACAAACAAACAGGAACACCTCTCTAAGAACCTTATGACAGGGATCAACTCTTGCATTTCAATTATTAGCTTAAATGTGAATAGACTAAATGCACCACTGAAAAGACACAGAATGGCAAAATGGATAAAATATCATCAGGCAACAATCTATTGCCTTCAAGAGACTCACCTCACTAGAAGGGACACCCACAGACTCAAAGTAAGAGAATGGGAAACAAACTTTCAGGCAAACGGAATACAAAAGAAAGGAGGAGTAGCAATCTTAATTTCAGACAAAATATCCTTCAAGCTATTAAAAATCAAAAAAGATACAGAAGGCCACTACATAATGATAAAAGGCTCAATTCATCAATAAGAAATATCTATCCTAAACGTATATGCACCCAACATAGGTGCACCAACTTTCATAAAGCAACTTCTAGGAAAACTAAAGAAAGATACTGACTCTAACACCATCATAGCTGGGGACTTTAATACCCCATTCACAACCCTAGACAGATCATCAGACAAAAAATCAGCAAGGAGATCCGGAACCTCAATATGACTTTGGACCAATGGACTTAATTGATACCTACAGAACACTCCATCCAAAGACCACAGAATATACATTC
>NW_007248569.1:310169-312296 GCF_000164805.1 Carlito syrichta | reverse complement strand
GAAGAAATACAAAAGATCATTAGAGACTACTACGTACACTTGTATGGAAACAAACTTGAAAACCTTAAGGAAATGGAGGACTTTCTGACATCACACAACCTACTTAGATAGGAACAAGGAGAAATTGAGACCCTAAATAGACCAATAATAATCAAGGAAATCGACTACGTAATAAGAAAACTTCCTACAAAAAAAAGCCCTGGTCCAGATGGCTTTCCAGCAGAATTCTACAAGACATTTAAGGAGGAGCTGATACCAATTCTACTGAAGGTATTCCAGGCGACTGAAAACGATGGAACTCTCCCCAAATCATTTTATGAAGTCATCATCACATTGATACCTAAGCCAGGTAAAGATCCAACAAAGAAAGAGAACTACAGGCCAATATCTTTGATGAACATAGATGCTAAAATTCTCAACAAGGTCCTAAAAAACCGATTCAGCAATACATCTCAAAAATCATCCATCATGACCAAGTAGGCTTCATTCCTGGGATGCAAGGCTGGTTCAACATTCGTAAAACCATTAATGTAATTAAATACATCAACAGATGTCAAAATGAAAACCACATGATCATATCATTAGATGCAGAAAAAGCTTTTGATAAAATCCAGCACCCCTTCTTGATAAAAACCATTGAACATCTAGGCATACGGGGAACAAACACACCTCAAAATAGTAAAAGCCATCTACGAGAAACCCACAGCCAGCATACTCCTAAATGGACAAAAATTGGAACCATTTCTCCTGAAAACTGGAACAAGACAAGGATGCCCACTCTCACCCCTCCTGTTCAACATAGTATTGGAAGTCCTGGCTCGAGCAATCAGAGAAGAGGAGGCAATCAGGGGTATCCAAATAGGAAAAGAGGAAGTCAAGTTATCTCTCTCTGCAGATGATATGATTGTGTACCTTGAAAACCCAAGAGAATCTGTCAAAAACCTCCTTACACTGATAAAGGCCTTTGGCAAAGTCTCAGGATACAAAATAAATGTACAAAAGACAATCACATTTCTCTACACCAATAAGAAACAAACAGAAACCCAAATAAAAGACACAATTCCATTTACAATAGCCACAAAAAAAATGAAATACCTTGGCATCTTCCTAACCAGAGATGTGGAAGACCTTTACAATGAAAATTACAAAACACTGCTCAAAGAAATCAAAGATGACACAAACAAGTGGAAAAATATCCCATGCTCATGGATTGGAAGAATCAACCTTGTGAAGATGTCCATCTTACCTAAGGCAATCTACAAATTCAATGCAATACCCATCAAATTACCAGCAACATTCTTCTCAGACCTAGAAAAGACAACACAGGAATTCATATGGAAACACAAACGTCCAAGAATAGCCAGAACAATCCTCAGCAAAAAAAACAAAGCAGGTGGTTTCACATTACCAGACTTCAAACTTTACTATAAAGCTACAATCATCAAAACAGCTTGGTATTGGTATAGGAACAGGCATATAGATCAATGGAATAAAATTGAGATTTCAGAAGCAAAACCTCAATTTCTCAACCAACTCATCTTCGACAAGGCCTCCACCACCTACCACTGGGAGAGGAGAACCTATTCAGTAAATGGTGCTGGGAAAACTGGCTGACCACATGCAGAAGGTTGAAACAGGACCCCTATCTATCCCCATGCACAAAGGTTAACTCCAAATGGATCAGAGACCTAAATGTAAAACCTCAAACCATAAGAACCTTAGAAAATGAAGGAAATACCCTCATGGAAATCAGAACAGGCTTCCAATTCCTGAACAAAACCCAAAACCCACAGCTCATAAGAGAGAAGATAGACAAGTGGGACCTTATTAAACTGACAAGCTTCTGCAATGCCAAAGAGTCCATCAAGAGAGCAGGGAGACAGCCTACAGAGTGGGAAAAAGTATTTGCCAACACCAGTTCTGACAAAGGCTTAACATCCTGGATCTACAAGGAACTAAAATGTGCTGAAAAGAAAAAAAAAACCATTAAAAATGGGCAAAAGATATGAACAGACACTTCACAGAGGACATCCGAGCAGCCAACAGACACATGAAGAAATGTTCAACCTCACTAATCATCAGGGAGATGCAAATCAAAACCACACTGAGATGCCACCTAACTCCATC